>NC_134485.1:144801639-144989139 GCF_040206685.1 Ascaphus truei | reverse complement strand
CCACAGAATTGTAGACCAGCAAATTCACAAAGCCACCAGAATACCAAGAATTGATCTCCTTGAATACAAACAGAAGGAGACAAGCGACAGGGTACCTTTGGTGGTCACATATAACCCACACCTAGGAGACCTACGCAAGATCGCCAGGAAATTACAACCCATCCTCCAGGAAGATACAAGACTGCAACAGGTCTTCCCTGAAGCACCCTTATTATCATACAGACAACCCCATAATCTCAAGAATATTATGGTGAGGAGTAAAGTATTCAGCAGTACAACTGAATGCGGGACAAAACCATGCCAGGACCCAAGATGCAAAACCTGCGCAATGCTCTACACAGCGGACACAATACAAATACCACACAGGAATCGGGAATACAAAATCAGAGGAAGGTTCACCTGTTCCTCCAGCAATGTTGTGTACCTCATCATGTGCATGAAATGCCCAGGGGGCTGCTACTACATAGGTGAGGCAAGGCAGGGGCTAAACAAAAGAATGAACCTGCACCGCCACAGCATCACACGCGGAACAAGAGACAGTCCTGTTGGTGAACATTTCTCTGACTCTGGCCATAAGATGAACGATCTGAGGGTTGCCATACTCAAAGGTAATCTTAAAACACCGAAAGAGAGACGGTTGCATGAATACAAATTTATGCAACTTTTCGGGACACTTAGCAGTGGCCTAAACAGAGATCGAAATTTTATGAGTCATTACTGACACAAGTGAACTCTCTTCCCATGAGCGCTATAGGCCATGTCTGTACATACTGTGCTATATGTATGCACACACAGCTGTCTCTCACACAATACTCCTTGTTTTTCCATCCCTATACACCAATAGGGACCACATAGTATCCACACACACTTTTAGTTATGCTACTAACTCTCACATTTCCACACCCACCCATACCATTTATATCCGCTCCCACTCCACACACACCTTTTGTATAGCACTGTATATACTGTGGGCTCTCCATTCATGTTAATTCACACTGATACACATACACACTCTTTCATCACTTGCTTTCAGGAACCTTTTGACACCTCCAGCCATAAAACACATCCACACCGGGGGAAGGACCAGCACAGATAACATTCCAATAGACACTGTTTATAGTATAGCTTTTGCTTGCTTCATTCATTGTAACATCGCCGGAAGAAGAGATCAGTGTATCTCGAAAGCTCGCACAAATAAAAGCATTTCGTTAGCCACAGAACGGTATCATCTATTTATTTTTTGATTATTGAAGCTCGGCTAACACGGTACTGATACCTCTACATGTATATATATATATATATATATATATATATATATATATATATATATATATATATATATAGTCATTTCCCAGAATCCCTTGCTGCAGTGGGAGCACTGTACGCTAGGTGATAATGGTTGAAAGGCAGGGTTGCAGACCTGTCTAAGACATGTGAATGTGCTCACAAGTGATAATCTTTATTGGTTACAGTATATGCCAACCGTGGAGGTTTTTTGTTGCCTTTTTCACCACCATAACTTAAAAAATATATATATATATATATAACATACACACATACACACACATACACACACACACATACATACACATACACACACACTTACATATACACACATATACACACACACACACACTTCCCCATTCTTTTCTGGGGGTTTTTTTTTCTTGTTTTTTTTCAGTTCACCACCTGTTGTTTGATCTGCAATGGTCAGTTTGTTTGATGTACAAATTAAAGCTATATTAGAACTAACAAGCCTAACTTATTTAGAAGACAATAGCAGCATTCAGCATCCAATTTGCATAGCTCTTTTTATTCAAATATGGAATTTTGGTTTTGGGATTTTAGCTATCAAGCAATATACCCCTTCATTACTCTTTCAGCCTGATTCATCTCACCCACTTGCTTTTTCTGGGGGGGTATTATGCTTCCTCCAACCACTTTCGGTCTCATGCCCTGCCTCTATCCAGCTTTTTCAGCAGTAATTCCTACGATTGATAAATTGTAGAAAGTGCCAAATCATATGGTTTATCTAATTCTTGCTGGATCACATGAATTCATCTTCATTCTCCTTGTGAGAACTGCTTTGTGCACAACATATGTTCAATCTTTCCATATATGTCAACTGTGAGCAGCATTACTGAACTTGGCAGGGTGTACGTGAAATCAGACGAGTTTTTTGATTTGATATTTTTTCCTTCCAAAAGATATTTCCCATTATGAATAGATTTATTATTTTCCCATGGAAAATATAATTTTTTAGCATTCCTAATATATCCTGTTAATCGAAAACAGGAATTTGCTCATCAAGTTATATGAACTGCAATGCGCATCATGTATGCAAGTACTGTAGCTTCATTTAAGTAGATGGCGATCAGAGAGCACTCTATGTTTCTCGGATAAATTTCTGATTACATTTGGATATAATCCAAGTCAGTAAGGGTCACGTTAGTGATCCAAAATACCAGCATAGCACAGTACAGGAGTGGAACAAATAGAGTATTTATTTAGTCAAAAGAGCCAATGATAGGAAGAAATTCCCAAAGTTGGTGCTCAGCAATAATAAGACACATATAATATAATCATGTCTTGAAAGGTGCTAATTGTTAGCATAGGGAAAAAATATAATTCAGCCTCGTGAGACTGATTCAATCCTGTGTGCCTTGCAACCTCCTATATGGGGACATATGGTGTGTGAGATCCATTGAATAGGTAGGATATTGGTAGTTGAAATCAAACCAGTCCTCTATATGTGCACCAGTAATGATAGTCACCCTGGAGAATAGCATTCATTACACAGTCAGTATCTTGAAATCCATATAGTTGGAGAGAGGAGTACTCAGTTTGTAGGCAGTTAATCCATTGGCGTGCATCACCCGAAGGGCTGCCTCCCGAAACGCGTCAGAGTGCTTACCTGTAAGTTTACCACAGTGTCTACCATGGATTAAATTGTTTTTAACCCTGTACAGTATTTGCTGGTGTCTAGCCCCTAACTTTTATAGCTGTGCTCCGCTTCATTTCCATGTCAAATCTCTCTGCTATTTATTTAGTCCAACAAGCAAACATTTAGCCTGACGTTTCAGTCATGAGGTGGACCTTCAGGGGCTAAAACGTTGGGCTAAATGTTTGCTTGTTGGACTAAATACTCTATTTGTTCCATTCCTGTGCTGTGCTGGTATTTTGGATCACTAACGTGAACCTTACTGACTTAGTTATCACCTCTTACCTTGCACTACATCTGCCTGTACAGGCACTCTACCTAGTGTGTGTGGCCATCTTGCCTTTATATATAATCCAATGGATTATTGTATATATTTAAATACTTGTTTTATTTCACGGTGTGTGTATTAATACGTCTAAGATTAATAGCAGGCCTTCCATGTTGCTTTTTAGTTCTTACAATATTCATTTAATTGTGCATTTTTCATGTTTTTGTAATTTATTAAACACATTTGGAAAATAAACAAGTGATTCCTTCTGTTTCCAGCGCTTATACTGGAGGAGATTGCTATAGACTGTCACAACAAGGAAACTGAGCAAAAGCTTCTCCAAGAGGCTCATGATCTACATCTCTCATCACTGCAACTCGCTAAAAAAGCCTTTGGCGAGTTTAACGTACAGACAGCAAAACACTACGGAAACCTTGGCAGACTTTATCAATCCATGAGAAAATTCAAGGTGAGTCTGGTCTCTGTTTGAGTTGTATATTATGTAGTGCACAGAGTGGTGGAACAGTGCAGAGATATTTATTAGCTGCCCCTGCAGTTTCTTATTGGTCGCTTACTTTTGTTAACCTTCCTTAAGCTTGCCTGTCTCATAAATCTTCTTCTTTTTTTTTTTTTTTTAATAGGAGTAACTGTTTACACAATTGTGTGTGTGTATATTTTATATATATATATATATATATGAATATATATATATGAATATATATATATATATATATATATATATATATATATATATATATATATATATATATATATATATGAATCAAATTTCAGCTTGCACTCAATGTACTAAAAAACATCAACAGGTGCCAGTGTCTAATAATAACAATAGAACAACATTACCATTCTCACGTCCGGTAAAGGAAGACTGCACTCAGATCAGAGTAGGCAAAAAAGTCTGTATTAGGCATCAATACAAAATGAACAGGCCGCCCAATCAGACGTTTTGGTTCCGGAGTGGAACCTTTCTAGAGAGAGAGAGAGAGAGAGAGAGAGATATATATATATATATATATATATATATATATATATATATATATATATATATATATATACTGTACATACATACATACACACACACACACACACACACACACACACACACACACACACACACACACACACACACACACAGTGGTCGACAAATCACCAAAAAATCTACTCGCCGAACAAAAAAAAATCTACTCGCCACCTAGTACCACACGTGTGCTGCTTGGGCCAATAGGAGCTCGCCACGATGTTAAATCCACTCGCCCGGGCCGTGCAAATGTATAGGTTTGTCGAACACTATATATATATATACACACACACACACACACACACACACACACACACACACACACACACCCACACCCATTCTCTCATCCGGTAAAGAAAGACTGCACTCGGTTCAGTAATCATGAAAATCTATACAGTATTGGGCATCTGAATAGAAAAGATAAATCACCCAATCCGACGTTTTGGTCCTGGAATAGGACCTTTCTCAAGGGGGTGCAATGACAAACTGACAGACAAGCATATATATACCCTCACCACATGTGACAAACACACCTGACTCACATTACCTGCAAGCAAAATCTCTGCGAAAATCACCTGCCAGGTGTGTGTAATGAGCCGTCGCCATCTTGGAGGGGGTGTCTGTGAAGGTAATGACCTCACTGATCTGCCTTCATTCACTGCTACTATGTATCTACCCTATAGTTAAATCAGTCTTGCAGCCTGTCTGCCTGCCAGAACGACCACTAGATGGCGTACCTGCCCATTCCCAAGCTAAAGTCAATGGGGCATGCAGAAAGAGTGAAGGACAGCCATAGGCTGTCTATACAGGCAGCAACAAAGCACCAATCAAACCAAAAAATGCAGATAATGATATAGCAAACTATGGGGAGAAAAAAAGGGAGCAATGCTTCCCATAAATAACAACTGGTAATGTAGCCAAAATACCCCTTACAGCACATAAACTGGATCAATCCTATGGGACAAGGCTCATCAAACATAACAGTGTAACATAGAAACCATCCATACTAACACAAAAGGAAAGGGATATGTGAACACACGAGGGATTTACATATTTACACAAAGAAAACTAAACACAATTTAGTCACGCCATGTCTGATATCTGTACATACTACTACCCCACAGTACCCTATATCCCAGAGTCACACACAGAGAGGCTGAGACAAAAGGCAGGAAAATAATACAAACAATGACTGCAGCAGCAGCGCACCATACGTTTCATGTGCATGGTAATGTTGTATTTCTATTAATTCATACTAGCACCTGTCTATATGAATCAGTACATTGAGTGCAAGCTGTGATATTTGTGTGTGTATATATATATATATACACACACACACACACACACACACACACACACACACACACACACACACACACACACACACACACACACAAGACCCATTAAAGTCAAAACAGCTGTCTGTGAGTGGGTTTACTGGCTATGCATCTTAACCCAGGCTGTGCTCAAAGCTGTGAAATGCAGCAAGCATAAGCCTATAGGGAACCATGTTAAATGGTTTTGTCGCAAAAGGTGGCACTGTGTGCTCATTTGCATGTCATTTCCCAGAATCCCTTGCTGCAGTGGAAGTGCTGGGTGATAATGGTGAAAGGCAGGGTTGCAGACCTGTCTAAGACATGCAAATGAGCATACAGTAATATTTCCATTTGATATAATATATATATATATATATTATATTAAACGGAAATATTACTGTATGTAGTCATTGTGTGTGTGTGTGTGTGTGTGTGTCAAATGATTAATTCCAAATTAAACCATCATAGGCGTGGAAATATGTTTCTTTAATTGAATAGGATATAATTGCTACAGAAGATGCATTTTTAGATAAGGCTTTCCTCATCTGCTCAAGTGATTTTTCTTTCATGTCTTATTTGGCTGGCTGGCAGTGCTGGGGGCTACATAGATCTATCTTAATGACTGCCAGTTGGACAACCTTGCTATAAATGATAAAGTCTCCCAATTCCTGCAGTGGAAAGGCATGCTGAAACTAACCAACACGTTCAGTACAGTAGAAATCTACAAAATGGGGAAAAAAATGTTGTATACGTTTCTGAAAAATTTCTCTATAAATATTAAAAATATGTGTGTGTGGGGGCAAGTATTTGGTAGAAGTGTTTTATGTAGGACATATATGAAGTCCAGTATAAATACTATATAGTTATGTAGTAACACCTGACACAAAAATGTGCAAAGCGATTAACCATTTGTTTAAATGTGCAATTGTTCTCATGCATCATTGTAGGCGATAATTATTCCATCTACCAGATATCTATCTTGGCATAAATTAGTACAAATGAGGTTCTTCTGTTGTTTTTTCCCCTCGCTTCTAGGAAGCGGAAGAAATGCACATCAAGGCTATTCAGATTAAGGAGCAGCTCCTTGGTCAAGAGGACTATGAAGTGGCTTTGTCAGTGGGACATTTGGCCTCTTTGTACAACTATGACATGAATCAGTATGAAAACGCTGAGAAGCTCTATCTCCGATCAATAGCTATAGGTGGGTGGTCCTGAATATATTCTGTTTTATTATTTGTTGGGTATGAAATTACCAATGGGTGAAATAGTGCGTACATGGGGATATGGAATTTAATTACCCTCGAGCAGGACTTTGCCAACAGGACTTTAAAATGTTAATATCTTCTATTTCATTTGAACTTTTACTTTGAGTGGTTTTTTTTATCCTTACTCTGAATCTATCAATTTATATGAAATCATTATCATATGGAGCATGCACTTCTGTTTATTGTTTTTTATATATAATATATCTCAAGCTATTTTTCACAGTTCATTTAATACAGAAAAAAACTAGTGAGGCTACTGATAAGTAGCAAATTTCTTAAATTGCTATGACTATTTGCAAACGAGGACATCTTTTCGGGTATCTGTTCCCAACTATTTGTGTTTTCTTGTTGGTTATATTTATTTTCTGCTTCCTTTGTAGGAAAGAAACTCTTTGGCGAAGGTTACAGTGGACTAGAGTATGACTACAGAGGCCTCATTAAACTGTATAATTCAGTTGGCAATTACGAGAAAGTATTTGAGTACCACAATATATTAGCCAATTGGAACCGGTTACGGGATCGTCAATTTTCAGTCACAGATGCGCTGGAGGATGTAAATACCAGCCCCCAGTCAACAGAAGAAGTGGTGCAGTCTTTTCTCATGTCACAGACCACAGAAGGACAGAGTTGTTAAAGAAAATAAAAAAACTTTGGTCAGCTTAACCAATTACGTTTTCCCAGATAACAGGGAAAATTCATACTGTGAAAGTGTAAAAAAAATAAAAATGTAAAAAAAAGGTGGAATTAGATCACTGACCTTGTGCTTTGGGAAATAGCCCAGTTAACATGAGGCTTTGTGAATTGTCCTTTTTTTTTTTAATGCTTACAGCTTAATCCACCTTTTCTACTTCAAGCAAGAAGGAAGTTTGAATTATTTTTGCAGCTCCTACAAGAAGACACAAATAAAACTGTTTAAGAGTTATAAGAGTTGCATTCTTAATTTCAAAAGGTTTCGTTATCCATTTTATTTGGGGCCACAAATATTTTCATGTACTGTAGGTATACCAATGTAGTGCACTTCACATAAGTGATGTTGATGGGAATTGGTCCTCCCAAATCACTCAACAAACTTAATATATATCTTCTACAGCTATTCCCAATCTACGGCAGTTTTTGGAGAAACATTTCTAGTGTTCATAGTGGAGATGGAAGGCAAGTGTAGGACTTCAGCATTTCTCCCAGCTATGTGAGCTGCTTTATTTACTGCCTCCTCAGCATGCTTTGTAAACAGATGGTTTTTACTTATGCCTTTTTCAGTGACTGCTTTTGCTTTATTCGGCCAGCAGTGAATTTGAATGTACAGCCTTGCACGCATTAACTTATAGGTAATTCTCGGCTGCACATATCCACACACAATGAAACCATAACCAGCTAGTCATGACACAATTTCACCTCCAGCAATAAGCATAACATGTATTTCCTGCTGCAAATTAACATGTACAAAATGCGACAGACCTGAGCAAAATTTCAGTGACCTCTATTTTCTGGAATCTGGCACTGGTCTTCTCTGTACCCTCAATACTCTTGAGGTGGAGGCGTTCACACTGTATTGTTTACCAGGGACCTTTATGTAAAACGTATGTAACATCCTGTTTTTCAGATATGTATAAAGTGTCTTCATTTGAATCCATTATTTGTGCCATGGAGTCCTGCAATGTGTATCCTATCAATATGCTGCAGACCCCTCTAGCACTGGAGGGGTTCAGTGTGGAGACTGAGCTAGCTCGCTCTGTTACCCCTTAAATTTCAGGGCATTGAAGCGCATTACTCTTCAATGTGTTAAAAGCGTTTCTGATAGCAATGGGCTTATTCAGCTGCTTTTTGTTTTTATAGCTCAAGGGCCTTGAAAGGATAAATGTGTATGTGCAGTCTATAGTGGACAAACAAAGAGGATCCTTGGGCTTTCCAGAATTGGGCATAGTCCCCTTTACCAAATTACATGCCAAAATACTATATTTAAAGAATCATCAAACACTAACGATGTACTAAGCATGTTAACACTGATTTATGTGTTTGTTCTGTTTTTATTACATATACACTGTTTTATGTCTCATGTCCTAATCAAAATATTGTGGGCCTGTGTCCAGTGAGAGAGTGTTTCATGCTCCCTCAACAATAGAATTGTGTGACTTATCCCCTGTATTTTAGTTGTCTCCTGCATACTTATTTGTGGCAGGAAGACAGCTGTGTTTATTTCTTTTGCCATATGTTTAGACTGTTGCAATCCAACAATCTTGCTGGCAATTCTCTATTGTGTACAATATCTCTAGTTGGAATACTTCAATTTTGTCAGCACCAACTTAATTTCTAGTCGTGTAACTTCCACATAGAATATGATTGACGTTAAGTGGCAAGATTGGAAGAGCACTCCATTTGGATATGTTTGGACACCCTGGTTGTTTTGTCTTGGTGCTTATGCACAAGAGAACTACAGGTAAACCCATTACCCTTTACAAAACCCACTCTAAAATATATTAAAAACTTATCGAAAACTGGAAAAGCAAGAAAGTTGTTATTTGATACCTTTTTTTTATTTGGTTTAATTTTTTAGTGACAAGTTGCCTAGGTTTACAATTTTTGCACCGGAGTAACTTCGGCAGCTCTTCGGGTTTTTTGTAATCGATTTGGCTCTTGTTAACTGAGGTGTTTTGAATCCTGCCTCCTCAATATTTTACCAACTGGTGTTGATTTCACAATTCCTGCAAAATTATATTTCTAGGTGACGAACATTGGTGCATATTGGGTTTTTCTGGCACAGGCTGTGCAGTATAATTGTGTGACTATTATGGAGAAAAAAAATTCTCACCATATAAAAAATAAGTTGTTTTATCATTCTTTGCATATCCCCCCGTTTCTTATATTATATAGTTGTACTCCTGATTTTAATTATGTTTTTCTATTTATATATGAGCATGCTGATACAGTATCTCACATCTGATTTTTATTGATAGTGTCACAAACATTTCACCTCTCCACATCCTTTCAGTGCTTTCTAAGTTGTGAAATAATTGCAATATCTAGCAATACACCAAGCCTTTTACTATTTGTAATTTTCGGAGGAGTAATGAGATTCAACGCCTCCCCTAAATTCATATTCACTAAAGGTATGAACAGGGTAAATGGCAATATAAATTGTGCATTATTGATTACCGTTATTGATTACTAAAGGCTACTGCCGTTCAGTGAATAACTCCAAGTCTCAAATGCTGCTGATGTGATAAAATACTTATATCATTTTGGGAATGTTGTTTAGGATGTAGAGAGAATGTGTAAGGTACGTTTACAAAGTGTTGCCTTTTTGCCTGTGCTGTTGAAATTCGAATTGTATTTGTATGTTCAGGTTTTAACTGATTTGATTTTAGTTTTGCCTTGTCAAAGCAAGCACAGGTATGCCTTTAACCTTTGGTTGCTAAAGGTGCCAAACATTGTTTTTCAATGTATTAAAGGCACCTTTTAAATCCATCGGGGATTAAGGAGGTAGTGTCTACTGGCAAGATGTCCTCAGCTTTCATACTTTAATGGTCAATTCTGGAATCCTTCACAAAGATGGCAACCTCCTGTTTGGAAATCAGCAATTCGGTTTTAGACATACAACTTCCCATTCATGGCTGCTTGAATACTTAAAACTAATATTCTGCAATACCAAACTTTTTTTCCCCCACTATTGTTAATGTATCTATCTCTTGGATGCAGGAAAGATATTAGTTTGGTTCAGACAGGTGTCCAGAATACATAGTTTGTCTCCACATACATTTTACTTGACCCATTTAGTGGAATTTAACTCTTCTGTGCTGCACCTTCTGGATTTTTGGAAGATTGAAAATAATTTCTTCTGCCCTTTTAACGGTAATGTCCCTTTCACAAGATGTAGATTGCAGCAACCCTCTTAACTCTTCATAAAGATGTATGCAATGTTTTCCCACCATAGTGCAGACGTTTAAGTCCACTGTCAGCCATGAGGAAGTTAACATTTTGTAAAATGTTTTAAATCTATTCCCAGATAACCAATATATTTAAAAGCTAACATGGACACATTTTTATTTTGAACTTATTTTAGGCTTTAAACACTTTTGCCTAGCATTTGGTCTTATATTTAGATACTTATAATATTTGTTTACAAAATAGGCATCATTTACTTTTAATTTAACTTTTTCCAAAAATAAGTTAAAAATTTAACACTTTAGCGATGTTACAATCCTTGGTGTAGCAAATTAAAAAGTCTAAAACTCAATGCTGCCATTTTGGTGCTTTTGCATTATACGAATAATGTAGTATGCAAATGCATGCTTATGAACCTCATAAATAGTAACATGTTCCAGATATGAATTGGCCCAGTAAACAAATTGTTTTTGTTCATGATGCTGATGAGATTAATGTGCCAATTTTATCCAAACTGGTTCTAGTGTCAACACACGTTAATTACATTTGTTCTCGTCTATGATCGTTTAAAGAATATAAATGGAACCTCATTCTACATTTTGCTGAGTTATTCAGAGAGGGTGGCAAAGAAAATGTTTAATATTAATGCTCCAATAAATTGGAATTTTTCTTTTTAAGATTTTGTAGTCACCCATTTAATATTAGGCAGGCAGCATAATGTATTGTGCAAAAGTTGATACCTTTATTCTAAATAGGCATCTCGGCTACTTGCTTATCTTATCTTTCTTATCTTCTTTTGTTCCAAATACCTTACTCGTTTAAAATTTGGATTACAAATTCAAAGGTGTGTTAACCCTAAGGATTTAAAAGAAACAATCTCCATTTATATCTACATGATTACCCATTCATTTGCAAATGTCCCAAGAAATGAGATGGCAATACACACTTTTACATTCTACTTAGTCATGCTTTGCTGAGGAATACGTCTGCAAGTACATTGTACTTGGTAACTGCATTACATTAAATAAAGCGAGTGGAAGGAGATGTCTGTTATTATTGGATTGCTTATAAGGTGAAACTAAAGCTGAAATATTTGGTTTAAGTTTCAGCTCTTGCTTGCAGTCAACAAGTGTGGTTGAGACGTCCGACATTGTGATGAAGTCTTTATTTGTAATGTGGATTGTATACCATGTGCTTGCTTTCTATGGGGAGTGGGTAATTTTGCGGACTGTGTGCTATGTATATGATCTGTGCTGTCTGACTTTCGGGTGGTGTGATTTTTTTCTTTCTGTTAGATCTGACACTGAAGGGAAAGGAGGTAAAAATCTGCAAATGTCCTGCTACCCCGTGGGTTCATACATGGTTGTGGCACAGCAGTGCGTAGGACCAGTGTCTTAGGCTTTGTCCCTGCATGCTACTGCAGCGCCCGCTGTGGCGGACACTGCAAGGACGAGAGCCCTCCCCTCAATGGCGCCGGGCCCGCTGCGAGGGGGGCCGCAGCGCTGTGGCGAGAGTTTCTCCTGCTCTCAATAGAATTGAGAGCAGGATCTCCTGCTCTCAATAGAATTGAGAGCAGGACTCGCGACGGAGCGCTAGGCCACGCCCCCGGCGGTTCAGCCAATGAGGGCGAACTTGCCGGGTGATGTCAGGGCCGCGCTCCTGCCATGCCCCCCCCCCCCCCAGTCTCTCTTCCTGCAGCTCACTGCAGACCGGGGAATCGGCTGCACGCGCCGCCAACCTCGCGGCCACGCGTGCAGCGGAGGCACTGGGACCTTAGCCTAAGGCTAAGGCCCCGCTCCCAGAGTCAGCGCACCCGCACTGCTGACAGGCGGTGCGCTGAGATACACAGACCGCGATATGCGGTCTGTAGGGAGCGGGAGCGTGGGCGGGTGGTGGGCGGGTGGTGGGCGGTTTGACAGGGAGGGGGGGCGTGGCTTGAGCGGAGGGACCCGCTACTCTCCCCCCCCCCCTCCCTCCACGGACTCGGGCTGGAGCTGAAGCTTCGGTAAGTATTAAACACACACACACGCAGGCACTCATACATACATACACACACACACACACACAGGCAGGCACTCACGCACTCATACACACACACGCGCGCACACACAGGCAGGCACTCACGCACTCATACACACACACACACACACAGACAGAGGCAGGCACTCACGCACTCGGGCACACACATACACACACAGACAGGCACGCACACACACAGACACACACACAGAGAAAGGCACTCACCTGCTTTCACTCCACACTCCTCCCCGCTCCCCGAAGCCTCTCCTCCTCCCGAAGCCTCCCCTCCCCATTGGCTCACAGCCACACACGTCACGCGTCAAAGCTAGAAAACACCATTCTCTGGTGTCTCCAGCGGCTGACGCGTGACAGCGTGTAGTCAGCTGTGCCGCCAGTGGGGACCGGGACCGGCTCGCGAGGATTCCCCTGCTGGTGGGGAACTCGCTACATTGCCGCCCGCGCCAACGAGCGCAGCGGGACCGAGGCCTTATGCATAACTAGATGCTTGGTGTGGGACTTTGAATGTTATTCCAAGACATTGAAAACCACTAGTAAGGAGTGTATAATTGCTTCATCTCAAGGGAACACTTTGTACAGGATCACACTGCTACAGGATATGTAATTGATGGAGTAAAATAGTTCTGGGAAAGTTGAGACAAGTCAACTTCTGTGATCACTTAAAGGGCATAGAAAGTGCATTGTGACAAAGAAATGTAGAGGGCCTTAACTTGTCTGTGCTAGGCCTAACTGATTTGTTACCATTCTAACTTGGGGTCCCTATTTCCGAGGTAGTTGGAAGCTGCTACTCTGAGGTCTCGGTAACATTAACAATTGAAACCCTAAATATCTAATGCATGAGTGGCCTTAGGGAAATTGTTCAAGTGCAAACATTTTTTTATGTAAATTTTAAGACGAAATAAAAAAATATATATATATATATGAATATATATATAGCTATCTAGAAAATTGGTTTGTTGATGCACTAGTTCAGCGTTGTTAAAAATTAGTGCCGGTACCATTTGTGTGATAATATACATATCTATATATAGATATAGATAATATATATGATATATAGATATATATGATAATATATATATTGATATATATATATATGATATATATAGAGATATCTCTATATATGATATATATATATATATATCTATATATAGATATATCTATCTCGCATACATACATGCACATGGTGTCCCCATCAGATGGGAAGCAGTGTTGCCATGTTACACTTTCGATTTTATATAATGTGTGGAATAAAGGTCAACTGAATGTTATATGGTGTATATATATACCAGCTCCAGTACTATTTTCATATTCTTTATGTACCAAAATTGGTTTTGATGTCCTTTCTGAACTGAATAAAGAAAATATGCTAAATAGTTAGAATTTTAATGCAAAAAAAAAAAAATGATCCTGCTACTTGTGCCACAATTTATTCAAACATATCTTGATGTTCTATTTGTGTGAAGGTTAACTTTCATACCATTCTATGCATATACCAGTGCCCACCATTATTTGTAATCATCAAAACATACTGAAAATGTTTGTAACCAACATTGTGATATTCTGTAATTGTATTGCTAAAAAACATGCACCTAATAAATATAGTGTTCCTGCTATCTGCCTTTTAATCGAATTGTAGTTGTGTGGATGTGAAAAAACTAACCTTTAATTTAACAATTTCTAGAAATTATATTTTATATCGGCATTTCTTCATGATTGATAAAGTTAGAAAAAAATAGTTTAAGCCCAAAGCGACTGAACGTGCTAAAGCTCCCATTGTCTTGAATGGAAGTTTTCTAAGTGTTATTTATATAAAAATAATGTTTGTTTTTTTTGTTTTGTTTTTAATCTGTATGTTTGTGTAGGCCATAACTGAGCACAACTTTGCATGAACTAAATGAAGTTGGTAACAGATGATTTTATCATTCTCACATGTTCCTTTACTAAATAACTTTGATTTGCAAGCAAGAGTTTTGTCATGTTTGCTTGCAGTGCATTTTTAAACACGGGATACATTTTTCTCCTGTAGTAAAGTAGTAAAAAATAAACTTGGTAGTCGTTGGTGTAAATTAGACCCCAGCTTAAATTTACTTATTAGTTCATCTTAAAGCAGCAGTCCCCATTTTTAGGTTTCTTATGGATTTTTACCTGGCCTGGAGGTCTGCCAGAAGCTGTTCTGTGATCCTTCAAGCTCCGTAGACCCCCTTGCTCCAAAGATATGTCACACAAAAACTATAATTATAGCCATGGGGTCAACTATAGTAAGTTGCAATGTTCACTCCTGATAATGTAACTTTATATTGGCCACTGTAGCAAGACTGACCCTGACGGACATATTGTGTCCCTCACCCCACCTAAAAAAAAAGGGAGCATCATGGACTGTTGCTGTAAAGCCCTTTGACTTGAATGGGTTTGAAGGTGTGCCAAGGCCTAACTGTTTAGTAAACTATTTTGTAAATATGTAATAATTGGATAAAAATCAAAAGTATAAATATCGAAAGATAAGTTTGTCATTGGTTGAAATCCAGTAATATCAGTCAGACTGTTTTTATGTCTGCCATATGGAAGACATGAGTTTTTATAAGTATTTCATCTTTGCTATATATCTGTAAGAAAAAAACTAATTTTTGACTTGATGCCGGAAGAGGCTAGATGACGGTTTTTAATGGTTTCTAGTCTATGATAATGACCTGTAGTCCACATGGGGACTTCACATATTTTAAATTATTGATAAAGAAATGTGTAAACGTGTAAACCTGCATGGCGTATATTATATATTGCATATCTGTCATTTAACTTGAGGAGTTAAAGTTGGCAGTTAAGGCCAATTGCTATACTTATAATGTTAAATGTGAGGAGCTTCAGTGATCAGTATATGTATGCATATGCAGGACCCAATAGCAAGTTAAGTTGTAATAGTTTGGGCGTAAAGTCACTGACTGAAAACAATGGCACGGAGTTTGAAGCAGGGGAACCTGGTTCAGATCCTGGTGTTGGCTCCTTGTGACCTTGAGCAAGTCATTTTATCACTGCTTCAAGGCAAATATTGTATAATCTATTTCTATAAAAATGAAAACGTTGTTTGTTTGCTGAAAAAGTTGTATATTTGCTGTGCTTATGGGCAATCTGATTGGTCCGTGGCCCGACCCCGCACGCCTCATTGGCCTGCGTGGTTCGCTGACCTCACAAACCCAACTGCCACACTCAGAACAATCACTGCCTCACCGCCTGCTCTCACCTCCCCTGCGGACTAGACATCACCTCAGGTACCGTGCGCTGCCGCGTGCTCCCCTCCCCCCCCCCTGCACCAACACTGCCCGGTGCAGTCACCCGCCAGCACACCATACACCGTCCGCTGCTCAACTATTAAAACACCACGCAATGTTTGTCAGGCCAACAGAAGCCACCCCTCAAAGCTAGGACACCAGCCAGATGCCGGGAGAAGAGAACGGCCATCGGTGTGGCTGTTCTGCACATGTCTGGTGCACACACACCGCTGACTGACGTGAGGGTGATCGTACCGAGCGCGGGCCCAGCTCCTCACTCCCAAACTGGATCGGCAAGTTCCCTGCAGCCTGATTCACAAGACAAACATCTCCGCTTACCCAGACGTGAGAGGAGGATAATGTCTCCAGCAACGGGGCACACAACACAAGAGGGTCCCACTAGATGCCCGTTCTCCCCGGGGAGCGCCGGGGAGGGGGGGGAGAAACGCGCATGGGACAAGGGACGGAGAGAAACACCACCGGGGGGAAAGGGTGGGGGAAAACAAGCACCGGGGGGGGAGAGAAACCAATCGCCTGGGATGGGGGGAGACACACCCCCACCTCACCACCCCCCCACACACCCAAGATTCACACACCCACCCAAGATTCACCCCCCCCCCACAAAAAAATTATTAGGGATTCACATCCAGAGCAACGCCGGGTCTCAGCTAGTATATGTGTATATATATATGTATATATGTCAAAATGTGTTTGTTTGAGGCATGGCGAAGCGTTGGCGTATGGGAGTGTTTGCGTATGGGAAACAAGCTTCAAATTGGAGAAGGTAGTTTCTCCACTCAGTCGGCATCAGGTGAAATGGGGGGACCTGGGGGGGGAAGGGGGAGGCGAGTGACCTCAAATAGGCATGTGCCATCAATATTTCACATTTAGCAATGTTTTAATTCCTACTACCAGAGGTCCAACCATCACATTCAAAGCATTGTTAACAGCATAGAGTAATAGATGTAAATGAACTCTACACTAATACAATCTGTAACACAATTTATGAATAGTAAGGGAGATTTGAAAAGGGATGTTATAGTCTGCAAAGGCTAAAGAAAAAAATTCTGATATGTGAACAGTTAATATTGAATTTTTTATTATGAAGTATGGAGCAAACTACAAAACCCCTGTTTGCTCCTAGTTGGCTCTACAGAGTTGTCCTTTAAAAATAAAGAGTTTTGCTTGGTTTAGCTCACTTTGGAATCGGACAGTCCACTATAAGTACAGAAATCGTATCCTAAGCACTTAAGAACTTTAACATAGTTACGTAGTGAAAATTGATTTTAGTAAGAATATATGTATAAAAATGCACATTATAGTAGATATCCAGGTATAAACCACCAGTGATACAAAGTTACCGGACTCCCACGGACATCATGGGATTTATATTAGTCACATGGATGGAACTACCACGGTGGCGGTGAGCAAGAGTAGTCGGTGTCCAGATACAAACAGGCATCCGCTCCGGTAGGGAAAGCACTGTAGAAGTGTAGGCAGTCACATTCTCATAATTTTGGAGTAGCAATAGACTCCGTCAAGCAAGGCACTCGCTCCTGGTCTCCAACGAGCAGACACAACATAGCAGGGGAAGATAGGCTCTGGTAGGGAAAGCACCCACTCCCGGTCCTGAGTGTACACACCCCAAGTCTCCGTCAGCTGGAGCTAAAATCGCCTCCGTTCACACAACTGCAGCAGGGGTACACACAGTAGAAGTGACGTCACCGCCTTGCACTATTTAGAAGCTGGAAAGTTTCAGGCATGTACAAGCAAATGAAGAGCAATTCTAGAAACAAGCTCAATATGAAAAATAGCACACAATCTAATCCAACGCGTTTAAACCCAATTTCAGAAGGGGATTGGTCAGAAAAGCTACGTGTATATACTTGACTTGCAAAACACCCCACTGGTTGATGTAACATGACCAATAGCAAATATAGGTAAATTTATTGGAGAGGTGGATTAACACAATCCTACCTGTCCAAAAAAAAACACTGAAACAGGTTTATATAAGGTTTATAAAATCTTTAAAAAAAAAACAAACATTTAAAACCTAATTAAAAATAATTTCATTGTGGCATGAGGGGAAAAAAAGGGGGGGGGGGAATGAGATAAGGGAAAGAACATTGGGGTAATGCATAAACTTATTGTCTATGAAAGGAACAAAATGCTTGTTGAATTTCATAAACAAATTGCTGAAGCCATTAGGGGTCTGGAATTTATGATCCGTGAGACTGCTTTTTCTGAGCTTGAATCTGATCTTAAATTCACATTAGAACACGCTGAAAGCGAAATTATTAAAATTAAACACCATCAATTTCTTAGAGATAACAATGACCATGCTAATTAATACCAATACGAATTGGAATCGAGCTAAGGATGTAAAACCTAATCCCAATCCTAACTCTAATTCAAATCCTAAACATGCATAGAAAGATAAATCCGATTTGGCATTATAAACCTAATATTGATCTATCGATCTACTACTAGATAAAAAAAAGAAATAATGCGAATGGAGATTTGTCTAGGGATGAGAAGTTGAGATATAGGGAGATACTGCATCAACAGAATAATTCTATCCATGGTTCTGAGATATATTCTAGATATGCACCCCTACATGTGTTGGATGAATCTACCCCCTCTCCTAAGACTCCAGAACTAGAATCTGTCTTCTTTTTTTAGATACAGTAAGTGACAGACATGGCCCAAAAACTCCATCACAAAATTGTGAAAGATCCAAGCTGAGACTCGAGTATTCTCGAAGATGGGGAGGAGAACGCCAACAAGAAGAAGGAGATGGGGAGGAAGGTTTGCCACTGTGAAGAGAACGATTGCACCACTGCTAGACAGTAGAGGGTTCTTTAATCTTTCTTCCTTTCAATTAACACCTCTTCAATTGCAGGTCCTTAGTAGAGGATTATCATTCGCCCCTACCACAGGCCCTAATGGTTTTCAACTATTCACAGATTTACACAAATTTATAAGGAATTTAACTTTAAAACATCACTTTGTAAAAATTGAGAAAATGTCTAATCCTCCTTTGAAACCAGTAGTGACTTGTGGTGCTATATCCTCCATAGAACAAACACCTAATAGTGACATCTCTAGCTACTTCACATACCCAATTTAAACCTCCTTCCAAGTTCTATTCTACTAATTCTAAAAGGAGCTTTATAGAAACATTTTGCCACATGGTTAACAAACATTTTATAACCTTAGTAAAAGATTGCCATAAATCCAAAATGCTATAACCTCAGTAGAGAAGAGAAGAGGGCACTCAAACTCCTTAAACTCAACATTCCATTACTGAATGATCCTACTAAACAATGTATTGAAACTTTCACAAAAACTTGTATATGAAGACATCTTACAAGCTGTATTGATTAAATCAGAATATTAATTTCTATTTTTATCCAATCCTAGAATACCAATTCTATATCATTTACCAAAAAGACATAAGACAATATTGAATCTCTGTGGGCGGCAATTATTTCAAGGATTGGGTCTCTAAACTGTAACACTTCTCAGTACTTTTTTCTCCAAAAATGTGAGTTCATTATCTTCAAATATTAGACTCAACCTCTATTTTGAATGTTTTTAGAGATTTCAAGTAGGAACCTGAATATCGGTGGCTTACATGTGATGTTTAGTCCCACACTCCACGCCCTGATGGCAGGGGTGGAGGCGTGGGGCTCCTGCTCTCTCTGCCGTTACCGAACCCTTCCTAGTCCCCCCTCTCTTGCTTTTCCCTCCTTTGAGGTTCACACTGTCCAGATCTTCTCTCCTCTCCCTGTCCACTGGCGGTCATCTATCGCCCACCTTCCTCTACTCATCCCCCTTCTACCTTTCTCTCTCACTTTGAATCCTGGCTCTCTTTCTTTCTCTCCTCAGACTCCCCTGTTCTTCTCCTTGGGGACTTCAATTGCCACATTGATGACCCCTCTCTCCCTTGGGCTTTCCGCTTTCTTTCTCTAACCTCTTCTTTTGGCCTTCAACAGTGGACTGCAGCCAGCACCCACAAGGATGGCCACTACTTAGACCTGGTTTTCACAAAAAATTTCTCTCCAAGTTCTCCATTTCCCCTTTTCCTCTCTCTGACCATCACCTCATCTAATTCTATCTCGCTTCTCCCCTTCTCCACCTTCGTCAACCCCCCGGTTTTGCAGAAACCTGCGCTCTATTCACTTACCTGACTTTGAGTCCACTTTACGCTCCTCCCTCTCCTCTCTCAGCTCTGCTAAAGACCCTGACAACCTGGTCAGGAACTACAACTCTGCCTTGTCCTCCTCTCTTGATCTACATGCCCCGCTTTCTCTCTGCCGCACTCGCCCTTCAAACCCTAGACCCTGGTTAAATTCCCACACGCGCATGCTGCGTTCCTCCACTCGTTCCTCTGAACGCCTCTGGAGGAAATCTCATACTCTCGCAGACTTCCTTCACTACAAATTTATGCTATCCTGTTTCAACTCTGCCCTCTCGCAAGCTAAACAAGCCTACTTTTCTTCACTAATCAACATGCACAGTCTAACCCACGCCGACTGTTCTCTGTCTTTGATACTCTACTCAAACCACCCTCAGCTGCCTCTCCTTCCTCCGTCTCCGCTCAGGACTTTGCTGACTATTTTAAGGAAAAGGTGGAATCCATACGGCAGAACATCCCCTCTGTTTCTTCCTCCCATCCTACACCTCTTCCTAACTCTCCTCCTGCCTTCCTTGACTTTTTTTCCACTGTCTCAGAGGAGGATGTGTCGCTGTTGATCGCCTCTTCTCCCTCTACCACTTGCCCTATTGACCCCATTCCCTCCCATCTCCTAAAACCTCTTGCTCCTACTATAATCCCTACGCTCACACACATTTTAACTCCTCCCTCTGCTCTGGAACCTTTCCATCCTCCTTCAAACATGCAACAGTCATACCATTACTCAAAAACAGCAAGCTTGACCCTACCTGTCTTTCTAACTATCAACCTGTCTCCCTCCTGCCTTTTGCCCCTAAACTCCTTGAACGTCTTGTATTCTCTCGCTTGGTCCCTTTTCTCAACACCTATTCTCTCCTAGACCCTCTACAATCTGGCTTCCGCACTGCTCACTCCACGGAAACAGCCCTCACTAAAATAACTGACGACCTCCATGCTGCCAAAGACAGAGGTCATTACACTCTGCTCATATTACTCGACCTCTCTGCAGCATTTGACACCGTGGACCACCCTCTTCTCCTTCATATTCTTCATACTCTTGGTATTCGGAACAAAGCTCTATCCTGGATCTCATCCTACCTTTCCCATCGTACTTTCAGTGTCTCTTCTGCTAACACCTCCTCCTCTATTGATCTCTCTGTGGGGGTACCCCGGGGCTCTGTCCTGGGACCTCTTCTCTTTTCTCTGTATACACTCTCTCTAGGTGACCTAATAACATCTTTTGGGTTTAATTATCACCTCTATGCTGACGACACACAAATATACTTTTCAACACCCGACCTTACACCTGCTGTACAAACCAAAGTTTCTGAATGTCTCTCTGCTTTATCATCCTGGATGGCCCTCCGCCGCCTTAAACTCAACATGGCTAAAACAGAGCTCCTCATACTTCCTCCCAAACCTGGCCCTACTACCTCCTTCCACATTACTGTTGGAACTACCATCATTCACCCAGTAGACCAAGCACGCTGCCTAGGTGTCACACTCGACTCCTCTCTCACATTCGCCCCTCACATTCAAAACATTTCTAAAACTTGTCGCTTTTTCCTCCGCAATATAACTAAGATACGCCCTTTCCTCTGTTGCTCGACTGCTAAAACTCTGACTCAGGCCCTCATTCTCTCCCGTCTTGATTACTGTAACCTCCTGCTGTCCGGCCTTCCTGCCTCTCACCTGTCTCCCCTACAATCTATCCTAAACGCTGCTGCCAGAATCACTCTACTCTTTCCTAGATCTGTCTCAGCATCTCCCCTGGCATTCGATCAAATCCCACAACTCACACTCCATTCTTCTCCTCACTTTTAAAGCTTTACACTCTTCTGCCCCTCCTTACATCTCAGCCCTAATTTCTCGTTATGCACCATCCCGACTCTTGCGTTCTTCTCAAGGATGTCTTCTTTCTACCACCTTTGTATCTAAAGCCCTCTCCCGCCTTAAACCTTTTTCACTGACTGCCCCACACCTCTGGAATGCCCTTCCCCTCAATACCTGACTAGCACCCTCTCTATCCACCTTTAAGACCCAACTTAAGACACACTTGCTTAAAGAAGCATATGAATAGCACTGTGGATATTCTGAACACATGATACATAAAGCTTGGCCCCCTGCAGACGCACTTACCAGAACTCCCTCCTACTGTCTCCCTACCTACCAATTAGACTGTAAGCTCCTCGAGGCAGGGACTCCTCTTCCTTAATGTTACTTTTATGTCTAAAGCACTTATTCCCATGATCTGTTATTTATATTATTTGTTATTTATTTGATTACCACGTGTATTACTACTGTGAAGCGCTATGTACATTAATGGCGCTATATAAATAAAGACATACAATACAATACAATACACCAGCAACCCACACACCAAGGGGATAGAATCAGTCGAGCAGTTTCTCACACAAGATCTGACTCTACATCCCTCTAATTCTGGTTCACCTCCACCAATCATAATCAAGAGATTGATTTTCTTGACATCTATCTTGAAGCCTTGAACAGTGGTACTATTGTTACCACTACCCATTTTTAAAAAGTGGACACTTAATAGTTTTTTGATGGCCACAAGTGATCACAATAAACAATGGATCAAAAACATCCCTCTGGGCCAATTTACAAGACTCCAAAGCAATTGTAGTCGTGATATGGATTTGTAACAACAAGCTAGTGAACTTTTCAATACATTTCTATCTAGAGGTTACTAATCGGACCTACTGACCAGTGCCTGGCATCGTGCTAGGGCCCTTGATAGGGACCAACTATTGATCCCTAAAACTCGGTCCACCTCTTGTTCCCAGATTACAGATCTAATTCATGTTAGATTTATCACTAAATATAATTGCCAAGGTAATGCCATTAAACATATCATCCATAAATATTGGAACATCTTGGGTAATGACCCAGTTTTGGAATCTAGATTGCCCGATAGGCCACAAATATTATTTAGGAAATCTAACAATTTAAAAATTCACTTGCTCCAAGTAATATACAGTACAGTAGGTCTTAAAATATTTCAGGCTCCTACATCAACATGGCTACCTACTAAACCTCCTGGCAACTTTACATGTGGCAAATGTTTAGCGTGTCAATATTCACATAAAAATCGTAAGACTTTTTCCTTCTCTACTTCTTCTAAACAATGCACCATCAAGGCTTGTATTACCTGCTCCACCACACATATCTTAAACCTCCTCGAGTGCCCCTGTGATCTCCTGTATGTAGGTAGGACCAAGAGATGCTTGAGGAGACGCATTTTAGAGCATGTACAGAACATTAGAATTGTTTTTGATAAACACAGTGTCCCTAGACATTTTAAGACATACCATGGATAGAATCCCTCTTCTCTTCAATACAAAGGAATTCACGTTGTTCCAGCAGACAGAAGGGGATGTGTATAGGCACTCTCAAAACAGTTATTGGATTTTCCAACTCAACACAATGACACGGTTGGGATTGAATGAGGATATAGATATTCTTTCTCTTTATTAATATCCTCTCTATAGCCAGCCTTCATGACCCCCTGCTGTTGTTATTATGTGGTGGTGCATTTCCTCTCTGCAACCTTATATTCCAGTTTTGGTTTTCCTCCCTTGTTCCCTACTTGGGGGTGTGTGTGCTCTTTCAACACATGTTGAACTAGCCAGGACCACTTCTAAACCCTATTCTTGATACATGTGTATTGAATTTACGAATATGCATTAACCCAATGTTTTATTTCTTTCCCTTCTCTCATTTCCCCCCCCCCTCTTTTTTCCCCATGCAACAATTAAATTATTTTTAATTATGTTTTTTTTATAATTATTTATTTATTTTATAAACATTATATAAACCTGTCAGTGTTTTTTCGGACAGGTAGGATTGTATTAATCCACCTCTTCTTTAAATGTACCCGTATTTGCTATTGGTTATGTTACATCAACCAATGTGTTTTACATGTCGAGCATATGCACCTGGCTTTTCTGACCAATCCCCTTTTGAAGATGGGTTTAAATACTGCATATTCTCTTTTTGCAATCACCCCTAATTTAGTAGTTCCTGCTACAATACGCGTTGGATTAGATTGTGTGCTTTTTTCATATTGAGTCTGTTTCTAGAATTGCTCTTCATTTGCTTAGGAAAATCTTATCATGCCTGAAACCGTCCAGCTTCTAAATCAGGCCTGCACAACATACGGCCCACGGGCCGCATGCAGCTCGTCTGGCCTCTCTGTGCGGCCCGCGATGACTCCGGTCGGGCGCCAGTTAATGAAATAAATACATTTTTTTTTTTTAAAGGGGTGGGGGGGTTTTCCGGTGACGTCATCCGGTATGGTGGTGTAGGGAAAGAGCTCCGCAGACCCGACATCATAAAACACAAATATAACGCTCTTCCACCAAAATTCCCCGACCAAACTTCGGCTCCCCAGCAAGGGGAATATTGAGAGAATGTCAAAGCAGCAGAAAAAAGCAGCAAATCAAGGGGTCACTAAGTATTTTTCACGCCCGCAGAAAAGCCCCAAGGGCTCTGCAGAAACCCAAGATGGCGCCGGAGCACACGGCCCACAGGCCTCCCAGGGCAGAACAACGCGGCCTAAAGAGACAGTAGCACCGGAGGAACCCGTAACCAGATCTTACATGGAGGACCTGATGGCGTCCATGTATACTAAATTACAGGCCTCACTCCAAGCGGATCTCAGAGCGGTGGCGGCGGTGCTCAAACAGGACATACAGGGCCTCATTGAACACACAACAAGCCTGGAAGGGAGGCTGGCAGAGTCCCTCACGCGACAGACAGAGGCCGAGGAAGAAATCGTCTGCCTTGGAGATGGAATCTTACTACTAAAAGAGGGCGAAGAGGACCAGGAGAACCGGGACAGGAGGCAGAACTTGCGCATCCGCAATGTCCCTGAAACGGTTCTCTCGGGTCAAATCTGAGTCCCTGGAGGAAAATGACCTCGAGATTGACAGGGCCCACAGAGCCCTGGGCCCGAGGTCAGAAGATCCAGGCCAAAGGTGTGATATAATAGTCAGAATGCACAGCTAAACGACGAAAGAAAGGATCATCACAGCATGCAGGGGTGCCACATCACTTACCTTACAAGACGAGGCAATACAAATATTCAATGACTTGTCACGCATCACAGTCAACCGGAGAAAGGAGATGAAGCCCCTTACTGTATTTCTTCGTGAAAATGAGGTAAAATACAGATGGGGATTCTCATTTAAACTTATAGCTAGTAATGGAGACAAGTTTCTCACCATTTGGCGGCTGGAGGATATGCTCCCCTTCGCCCATGCGCTGGGCCTATCTCCCCCAGCTGCATGGCTGCCTACTTCCACACAGACAGCCACGCAAGGAGACGAAGCAGATGGAGGCCCGGCAGGCACCACGAAAAGAGCGGTGACTCAGCGCTCAACCAGAAATAAATGAGCTAGCTGTGAATTGAACTCCAACACCCGGCTCGCACATGGACTCACCTCTGGATCACGGCACCACCGGAGCAGGAGGTGACGGATCCCCGGATGGGGCACACCAGCCCTGGATGTCCTGCGTCTTGCAGCTCCCCCGTCAACAGACTGACACCACGACCACTCACCCCCAGATGTCCTGCGACCGGCCGGCAACATGAAAACGCTACTAGAGCCTGCTCACCTGGGGCCCAGGATAGGCGGACCGAAGAGAGAACAGCAGGGGGAGGGGCCATGATCCCTGCAGAGAAGGCCGCTTGAGCCCACGCACATGCAGAAGCCTCCAGGCTTGTTTTCAGGGGGGGTGGGTCAAACGAGCAAAGAGGGCCCAGAAAGGGAATGTGCCCCCACACCCGACCTGTGGAATGTGTCCCCACACATAGCAAACATATATGCATCTCTCCTTGCTTCCCTTTCCCCCCCCCCCTCCCACATCATCACGGAAGGGGCCTGGAAACTGTTGATACGCCTCTCTATGCATTACAAATGCTCCACAAGGTCGACCTCAATGATACTAACTGAGAGGACCAGGGCCCACATGAGACTGGGGTGCAGGTCTAAAACAAGTATAAGCGTGTAGAGGTATAATCTACAGTGGTTGATGACTGTTAATATGATGCTACATGTAAGGAGATGTACTGCTTAAAGTGAAACATGCTTTCACCATGTCTCAAGGTACCAGTGTCTATAGTAAATATATATGCACTCTTTCCTGCTACCCCCCTCCCCCACCCCACTTGATTCAAGGTTTACAAATGAGACCAAATGACATAAGATGATATCAATACTAACCAATTGTCAAGGGAGAGGGGATTTGGCCCGGGATTATAGG
The DNA here is from genome assembly GCF_040206685.1 of Ascaphus truei. Lineage (NCBI taxonomy): Eukaryota > Metazoa > Chordata > Amphibia > Anura > Ascaphidae > Ascaphus > Ascaphus truei. The sequence continues at coordinate 144,962,669 of NC_134485.1, read as the reverse complement.
GGTTACACCCCATTTGGCCACCCCCTACCCTCACCTGGGAAGCAAGGGGTTAACTGGACTGGGGTCCAGTAATGTGTTTTTACCTTACTCCAGTATCCAACTGTTTATTCCCCTGTATAAAATGTATTGTCTCATCCTGGTGTTTGCACTCACACATACAATAGGGTTGATGCGGGAGGGAAGGGGTTAATGTTAATTTAGTGATTATAGCCCTTTGTTCCCTTTTCCCACCTTTTCAGGCTCCATTTTGCAGCCTTCCATAGGTCGCCATTGAGACTCCATGCATTCTAATGGCAAAAGTAGCGGTTTTGGACCTGTTTTCCAGCGACGACCAGCAGGTGGCGTCCGAGACGAGGAGCGGCGGTTTCCCATTGTAAGTCAATTGGCTCATTGACTTCAATGGAGATTCCTCGACGCCGGCCTCGAGGAACAGGTTGGCAGCCATCCAAACCGCAGACCGCAAAAGCGGATACAATGTCTTTGAAAAGAGTTTAATCACTTCGGTCAAGTTCAATGACAATTGGTGTGGGAATCTTAGGTTCTAGGGCACATGGGAATAAAATTATTGTTGCCCCTAGCACCTAGGAACCCCCACACACGACCCACACCGGGTCCAGGAATAAGGGACCCCCGTAAAGGGTCGAGCGGAGAAGGAGGGTCGCACCATTGACATTAATGGCGGAGCGGAGGTCCCATTGAATCCAATGGTGGCGTGCGCCATGCATTGTCTATGGCGCGCCGGCCATCGATTCCAATGGGGAAAAGCCGCGTAGCGTAAAAACAGCTAAGTGTGAAATGATGAAAAATGTAAGTCCATATCTCCGGTTCTGGAATGACCAGAGAGATGGGATTTGGGGGGCATGTGGCCAAGGTTCCGGCTTTAATGCATGGCCATTCCCAGCCCTCTCCGATCAACCAGACGGAGTGTAGGCAAAGGTAAAGATTTGTGGTTTTTCCCATAGACTTCAATGGCGGCGGTTTCCCCATTGAAAGCCTATGGCGGGGAACTCCATTGACTGCAACGGCGGAGTTGCTCCATTGAAACCCAAGGCGGCAGAGCCCGTTGTTTTCAATGGGGAAAGAGTGAAAAGCAGAGATTCATTTTTAAAGGGACGAATCCTGTATTTTAAAAATGTTTTAAAGTGCATTTATGTATCTCCGGTTCTGGAGGTCGCAGAGAGTTGAAATTTGGCCACTATGTAGAGTCACCGTAGGCATTAATAACTGGCAATTTTCGTCCCACTGAGCCCACCAGAACGGAACTTATTAATATGTGAAGATATTAAACTGTATATGGTATTTTGGATCTGCTCTGAACATGCAGACCCCATCTGCTATGCTAATAGGTCAGGAAGGGCAGCCGGATGGTTTAGCATACACCCTCTGATCAAAGGTTAACTGCCCTGATTGTTTACACTAGGGCCAGGAACAAAGAAGTTGAGTAGTTTGCAAGTGTCCCCGTTCACACCTGCAGGGGAAGAAGAATCTACTTCAAATAGATTTTGCTAGACAGCTCGGCACCTAGGGTTAAAGAGATGGGTTTGAGATGGTATAAAAATGAGGCTCAGCCTATGCTCTATGTTCTTTGTGGCTTTGTGATTTTCAAGATTGCTGTATGAACTGCCAGTCCAGATTTGACTGTTTCATCATCCCATCTTAAGTAAGTGTCTATATTTTGTCTGTTATTTGTAATAACTCGTGTGTTCACCTTTTTCAAGGAATAAATTATATTTGATCATATCTAAGCCTCGTTCAGATCAACCCAGGTATTTTGGTGTAAATTATATCTTGTCATAAAGTTACCGTGACACCAATGATTCTGACAATGGTCTCGCCATATGTTGCTTTGTGTTTTTTTGTTTATCAACATGGACCCCCCCGTCCCCCTCCGCCATCCCCCTCCCCCCACCCCCCCTTCCCTCCCTCCCTTCTCCTCCCCTCCCTCCCCTCCCCTCCCTCCTCCTCCCCTCCCTCCCCTCCCTCCTCCCTCAACTCCCTCCCCTCCCCTCCCTCCCTCCTCCTCCCCCACATCATCACTGAAGGGGCCTGGAAACTGTTGATACGCCTCTCTATGCATTACAAATGCAAATTAATGATACTAACTGAGAGGACCAGGGCCCGCATGAGACTGGGGTGCAGGTCTAAAACAAGTGTAAGCGTGTAGAGGTATAAACTACAGTGGTTGATGACTTTTAATATGATGCTACATGTAAGGAGATGTACTGCCTAAAGTGAAACATGCTTCCACCATGTCTCAAGGTACCAGTGTCTATAGTAAATATATATGCACTCTTTCCTGCTCCCCCCTCCCCCACCCCACCTGATTCAAGGTTTACAAATGAGACCAAATGACATAAGATGATATCAATACTCACCAATGATTCTGACAATGGTCTCGCCATATGTTGCTTTGTGGTTTTTTGTTTATCAACATGGATCCCCCACCCCCCACTCCTTAAGGTCAAGGATTATGAGTCTGATTAATAGACACAGAACGGTTTACCATCCCAACAGGGTCTCTGACAATATTTCCACTATGTTACTCTGTGCTTAATACTATCCTAGTTCTCAATCTCCTCCTACACTATCCCTTCCATCTCCTTCCCCCTGCCCCCACCCCCCCCCTTTTTTTTCATTCCCCCCTCCTTCACTCCCCCTCCCCCCTCCCCCCTTCACTTCCTCTCCCCCCTCTCCTGTCCACCCCCCTACCCCCCATACCCCATCCCCCCTCTCCCCCCCTCCCCTCCCTCTCATCCCTCCTCCCCTCCCACCTTCACCCCCCCGGCCCCCCCTCCCATCCCTCATCCCTCATCCTCGCCCAGGAAGAGCTACATTAAGCCAATACCTGGGTCCGAGCTTTTCTTGCACAGCCATACCTGAGCCATTGTATCCCCCCCCCCCCCCTCATTGGGCCATATGCTCAAATGCCAGTACAAATCCCGGCGGTATCTACTGGAGGTCCTTAGCAGACCTCATCCTACTTTACCTCTTGCTGCTGATTCTGTCCCAGCAGGCTCTTTCCACCCCCCCCTCCCCTTCCCTCCCTTCACCCCCTCCCACCCCAACCCCTCGTCGGGCCAACCTGAACTTCATAGGCAGAAAACGACCCCCAGAGGGGATAAAAATGATCTCTGATCTAAGATATAAGGATCCTCCGGGTGGGAAGTGCGCGATCCCAATGGGAATAACACTTCAGCACGCAAATGGATAGTCAGTCAGCAATTAAACATGTTTCACTGAACGTGAAAGGTTTGAACAATAACAGAAAAAAGAAGACTAGCGCTCCAGGAGCTGAAAAGGTCTAAGGGAGTGTGGACGGACGTTCACAGAGGTACGCAATTAGGAGGCTTTATAATGTGAAATTATAATAAGGCTTTATTGTGCCTTTTCCTTTTTATCAGGAAAACATCCAAACAAGGGGGGGGGGGGGACAAAGCTTCCGTTCACTTGGGAGTATTTCTAGTGAAAACACAATGCAATCAATTCACATCTCCCTAGTCAAGCATTTCTCCCCAGCCCCAAAACATAGCATGCAATAAGCAGATATAAGCAGTCTCTTAAGAATAAAAGTCTTATCTGTTTGTAAGCTTCTCTGCTCTCCTGGAACTGCACCCATGCGTGCACAGAAAATATCAGCATCCAGGTTTTAGAAGTCTTATTTGGTCCTTGTGGTTTGGACGGAAAATCTTTACTGTCCCTGCTACAGCTCCCTTGTCTTAAGGGTTGGTCAGCATACAGGTTTAGAAGTTTTCCCTGTGTCTTGAAAGCAGCTCTGCTATCTTTTGGCAGAGCTCAAGACAAGTGTGTCTCCAAGTTCAGCTCAGGTGTCAGCTAAAGAGTTCTCACTTCCTGTTTCAAAAGACAGGCTTTCTAAACCATCTAATCAGGCAGGTGGTGTTTAGTAATTAACTACCAGAGGTTAACCACCACACTGCTGGATTAAAGGCACATTACTGAACAGGGATAAGTCCCCTGTTACATACCTCCCCTGTTTGTGGGAAGCTCGGGCTTACCACGGCCAAAGCCCATCCTTTCACTCTCATTCTAGATATCTCTGTGACTTGAATGAGAGTGGATGGAGGAAGAGAACCCTCTGTCCCGCTGGGATTGGAGCCCTTTCTCCAGTTTATTTTTGTCTCCTCCCGAAGATGCTTGAGATCAGCACTCCTCAGTCGCTCGAGGAGGACTTTTTCCACGTAAAGTCTTTTTATCGCGTGCGCAGTCTTGAGAATTCTGTTGCGTCGGGCACTCCTCTTTTTGTAGACATAGTGTATGGCAACAGTTGTAGAGCAGTTAGGACTAGCCCTTAGAGTTATCTGCTCTTGAAGTGGTCTTTCTGCCGCTTCTCCACACCACGGAGTCGCCAGTTCAGCTTCTTCAGCTAAGGATTCTTCTGGCTTTGATTCTGCACTCCTACCTCTGTTTGTTGCCTGTTGGGCAGCTGTAGGTTTGGCTAGTGCTTTCTTTGGTGGCTCAAACTTCGTAATTTTGTTTTGAAGTTGCGTGGAGTCCCCAACTCTCACTGTACCCTTGTCCTTGCGGGCATTAGTTACTGTGGGATACTGATGCTTGGGCAGAGCCAATACCTTTTTCCGTATTGGAGGAATCTGTATCAGAGTCTCCTTCATATTCTGGAGCTCTTTAGTTTTTGTCGTCAACGTTGCCGCTGCGTCTGTTTTCTCCTTGGTGTACTGACTCAAGGAAATGGAACAGTCTCAATGTCTCTCCAGCTCTTGCTCCAGTTTTTGAGCCTTCTCACGCTCCCTCTCATACAGAGTCACCTGGTATCGAAGCTCCGCTACCAACGATGCTCTGAAGACATGCAGCGTGGCCTTTAGCTCCTCATACTGCTCTGTGGGGATGTACTGGGTATTCAGACATTCCTGCAGCGCTTGTACCTCTTTAGCAGCCTGCAGTTTTTCTTCCTGTAGCGTTTGCTGCTTCTCCTCAGCATACTGGAGGTGTGTACGCAGACCTTGCAGTTGGTTCTGCAGTCGGTGCTCTGTGTCAAACTTTTCCTTGAATTTTTCTTCTTTCAGTTTTAAGTTTTCTCTTTTTAATCTTGAATTTTCTCCTTTTTCAGTCTCTGTATTCTTCAGGGCTTCTTTGCAGTCCTCCTTCCATTTACACACATCTGCTTTGAGAATGACCATCTCCTGGCGTGAGACTTCCTTCTCTAGGTTGAGGGTCTGAAGCTCCTTCTGAGAGACTTTGAGATCTGCATCAAGATTACCAATAGTTTCTTTAGCAATGTCCAGCTCCTCAGTGAGACTGTGTAGTTCCTTTCTGGAAACTTCCAGGTCTGTGCGGCAGCTGTTGGTCTCCTGTTGTGAGGCATTCAGCTCTATGCGAAGAGTGTGAACCTCTTGCTGGAAGACTGTCATCTGCTTCAGTGTCTCCTCATACTTCCGCTTTAGCGTAGCCACCATTTTATCAGATTGGCTCTGCTTTTCATCCATGGCGGAAATAGTAGACTTTGCAGTATCTAGCTCAGTCTTGAGATCGTCCAATTCTGTCCTGGCTAAAGAGTAAATTGTGAGCACATCTTTTTGTAGCCTCACGTTATTTTTCTGTAGATCTGTGTTATCTGCTCTCTCAAGTTTCAATTGTTCTCGAAGTAGATCACAGTCACATCTGGCAATTTTCAGGGAGTCTTCAGGGCTGGTCAAGGGATCGTCACTCACTGGTTCCAGCTCCGCTTCCCTGGGATGGTTGGTTGAGGGTTCCTCACTGTTGGCACCGGACAGACACTTCTTTGGGGTACCCGACTTCTGCCTTGGGCCCTCTGGATATTCGGTTAACCGTGGGACGAATTCTCCATTTTCTCTAGGCTGCAGGGCAACTCTGTCCCCCATTTTCTCCACAGGATCTGCGGACGTGTCTGTTACTTCCACGGTAAGTGAAGAACCGCTTTTCTTTTTCTTTTTCCGCCTTTTTGATTTGGATGACACCGTCCCTTCAGGGATATTGGGGTCTCCATCTTCATTTGAAATTTTAGCAGCTTCATTATATACGCCAGGCTTTTCTTGCAGCTGCTTTAGCTGACAGAAATATTCGGTGATCCACTGATCCCGCTCTTTCTCCTGCTGATCATGTTCGTCATCAAAGGGAGCGGTCTTTTCTGTTCGTGCCGAGTTCAGGCACCCCCACCATTCTTGGGGTGTTTTGTGGGTGTGACTCGGTTCGGGTTCCCCGTAAGAGATGTCTTCCTCTTTATTGGACTGGAAGGGCCACTCTTCCGTGGGGTAGGGTTCATTACAGGAACGCTGCATCTTGTCCTCCATTTTTAGGCTATCAGGTGTCATTTTCTTCCTGACCTCAGGAGGCGCTATTGCAGCTGTTGCCACTGTATTTGCTAGAGCCCCCAATTGTGGTAGTCCTACAGATGAGCATATTTTGCTTGTAGAGGTCGTAGCTCTCACAGGCATCTCTGTAGACTTTTCTTTCTTGGGTAATTTTTTTTTCTCCAATATCAGCTGTGCTGTGCATGCATTTTCTTTTATCAGGTATACAAGATTGTGCAGTTGCTAGGTAAAAAAGTCTATTTGCTATACAGCATTTATTGGCTAGGTGCAATACCTCCGCTTCAGCAACAGAATTTGGTTTTCTGCCTGAGTTTATTAATTTTCAGTAATTTTCAGTCTCATCTTTGGGTATTATGGCATTCACACTTCCCACTTTGGGTGTCTGTTTTGCTCCCAAGATAATAGGCATACTTTTTTACTTGCAGAAAAAAAAAACATTCTTTGCAGTGGACTCAACACTCAGCAATTGGCTTTGAAAAAACTTTTTCTTTATAGGGCAATTTTACACTCAGCATTTGTTTGCTAAAAATACCCCTGCTTCAGCACAGTCTTTGTATCAATTTTCACACTTTTCTGCATATACTCCATTCACAGCTGGTAGCCCTATGCGGTGTGGCAACCTTTATTTGCAAAATTAGTACCACTCGTGGGTCACCATCTGTATTCACTGCTTCAGCAAAACTTTTGAAAACAACAAACACCTATCCCTTTTCAAGGGCTGACTCACTTCTTGAACCCTGACTATGGCTGGAAGGCAAACCCCCTATTTCAATGACCATATTACGCTTTGTGATAGGCAAATAAAGTTTTAGCTGCTTCAGCAGTCTCTCTCCTCTTGGGATTGGGGTAAAGAGTCCATCTGTGTTTTTGTAAGTTTCAATGCAGTGTAAGTGTCAGTGCAGTGGTGTGTCCCTTTAATTCTGATCTCTGCTGCATCAGGTTTTTTTTTGTTTTTTTTCTAAGTTTCTCAGACTTGTTAGTAGGCAAAAAGCATAACAAAAAAATTTCACATAAAACTCTCCGGTCCTTTTTAACTACAAAGACACCTCTTGTCCCACCTCGGACACCATATGTGGACGGACGTTCACAGAGGTACGCAATTAGGAGGCTTTATAATGTGAAATTATAATAAGGCTTTATTGTGCCTTTTCCTTTTTATCAGGAAAACATCCAAACAAGGGGGCGGGGGAGGGACAAAGCTTCCGTTCACTTGGGAGTATTTCTAGTGAAAACACTATGCAATCAATTCACATCTCCCTAGTCAAGCATTTCTCCCCAGCCCCAAAACATAGCATGCAATAAGCATATATAAGCAGTCTCTTAAGAATAAAAGTCTTATCTGTTTGTAAGCTTCTCTGCTCTCCTGGAACCGCACCCATGCGTGCACAGAGAATATCAGCATCCAGGTTTTAGAAGTCTTATTTGGTCCTTGTGGTTTGAAGGGAATATCTTTACTGTCCCTGCTTCAGCTCCCTTGTCTTCAGGGTTGGTCAGCATACAGGTTTAGAAGTTTTCCCTGTGTCTTGGAAGCAGCTCTGCTATCTTTTGGCAGAGCTCAAGACAAGTGTGTCTCCAAGTTCAGCTCAGGTGTCAGCTAAAGAGTTCTCACTTCCTGTTTCAAAAGACAGGCTTTCTAAACCATCTAATCAGGCAGGTGGTGTTTAGTAATTAACTACCAGAGGTTAACCACCACACTGCTGGATTAAAGGCACATTACTGAACAGGGATAAGGCCCCTGTTACAGGGAGATATCATCTTCCTCCAGGAGACGCACTTTGCATCTCAAGAGCTGCCCAAATTAATTAGCAATGTATTCCCGACGGGTTTCTTCTCATCATTTAATAGTAAAAAACGTGGAAAACTCAGACAAGGAACCCCATTGAATATTACCAAAACAACTTCAGATCCAGAGGGTAGATTTCTAATGGTATATGGCTCTCTTGCGGGTACGGCGATTGCCCTGGTCAACCTCTATGCGCCAAATGAAAATCAAACAGAATTCCTAAAAACAGTGCTAGAAAAGATTGATCCTACCTACCTATCCTCTTTGATTATAGGTGGGGACTTTAATATGGTGATAAACTCCACTGAGGACAGAGTCTCAACTCTAAATTGCTCGCAAAGAGCTTCCTCCCAGAAAATGGAGAGACAATTCAAAGCGATTACTAGGAAATACTCCTTAATGGACATTTGGAGAATCCGACACCAGGGCCAAAAAGAGTACACCTTCTACTCGGCGCCACACCAATCATACTCTCGTATAGATTATTTTTTTGCTACTAAAAATGTTCTGGAAGCCTCCACCAATTCGGACGTAGGCCCCATTACTTGGTCAGATCATGCCCCTATCACACTAACTCTGTAAACCTCCTTTCAAAAATTGACCTCCTACACTTGGAAGCTGAATGACTCCCTACTGAACCATCTAGCAGTAGAAAAAGAAATTAAAGCGGCTCTTAGGGAGTATTTCGCTCTCAATGCAGGTACAGTCGAATCTCCGGCGGTACTGTGGGAAGCCCATAAAGCAGCAATCAGGGGAAATTTTATATCAATTGCATCCCACAGCAAGAAGGCCAAGGTAAAATTAATAACGGATCTGACAAATAAAATTATAAAGCTGGAACAGTAGCATAAATCTAACCCCTCGTAAAAAATTTACAAAACCTTGACCGCAGCCAGGAACGAGCTAAAACAGTCCCAAATGGAAGACGTAGAAAAAGCCCTCACATGGACTAGCCAGAAATACTATGCCAAGGGCAACAAGGCCGACAGACTTTTGGCTAGCAAACTAAGAGGTATACAGAAATGCTCCCAGATCACTGCGATAAAGAACGGATCGGGGGAAATAATCTATAATGAGCAGAAAATAGCGGAAGAATTTACCGCATTCTATAACAAACTCTATAACCTTAAGGCTCAGGGAGGGAAGGCGGGAATACCCACCTCTGAACCCATTAGTAATTATCTATCGGATTGCCTCCTGCCCACATTGACAGAGGAGGAAAATCTGACACTTACTGTAATGCAAAAATCACCCAAAAAGAGTTGGCGGCCGCAATAAAAACATTAAAAATCTCGAAAGCCCCTGGCCCCGATGGCTTCTCCAATGTCTATTATAAAAGGTTCTTCCCGATTCTATCTAAACACCTGCTTTGCTTATTTAACTCATTCATGGAGGGCAACCCAATCCCCCCATCAATGACTCAGGCCAACCTAGCCATAATCCACAAAGAGGGTAGGGATGCACTGCTCTGTGGGAGTTATCGACCAATCTCTCTATGTTACGCCTGTATGCCCGCAGACCTGGCAAGACCCCAATACTGAGGTGGGAACTGTATTACCACACACCCACAGCAGTGGGGGCAAGCCCGGAGTGTGGTATGGCGTTGCTGGGCCTGTTGGTAGATTAGTTAGTATACTTGCAACGTCTTGATGGTAAGCGTAAGAATAGTGGTGTCCGTGCGCCAGAGTTCAGGGATCCAGAGAGTAGAGTAGTCAAGTTCGTAAGCCAAGTCCAGGGGTTACAGAGGTCAGCAAGGTAGAGTTCGTAAGCAGGGTACAAGGGCAACAGAGAGCAGAGTAGTCCAGGAACGAGCAGGGGTCAAATCAGGGAAATCCACAGATAAGCAGGAGCAGGAACAGGCTGGAACACAGAGAGAGCAAAGCATAGGACTGCACACACAGGGATAACAGAAACTATGCAGAGCAATGATAGACAGGACAGACAGGGGTTATAAAGGAGGGAACAGCAATGGAAGAGAGAGGAGGAGCAGAGAGTGAAGTGGGAGACAGCAGGAATAGGTGAGGAGGAGAGGAGGAGGAGACCGGGGAACCAATGAGGAAGATTGCCTGCAGGGCATGAGAGGAGGAGTCAGGACATCGGGAATCCCTAGAAGAGGAGCGTGTGTGCGCGCCCTCTGTAATCTGACGGTGTGCGCGCACAGGCTGTGTCACGAGGCGAGCGGAGCGCCGCGCCGCGGGGACACCTGCAGAGGGGAGAGAAGGAACGGAGGGAACCGCCACTGGAGGTTAGGGAATGGGAGTAGCCACCGAGGGAGACTGAGAGCGGGGAACGTCACAGCAGGGACGTGGCAACGGAATGGCTTCAGAGGCTGCCGGGGGAGGACAGGAGCAGTCACAAGAAGGGAGGTTGTCAGGAGAAGGGGCAGCGAGGGTGACGTCAGGGGTACAAGCAGGGGAAGGAATCCCCTGAACCGTCACAGTTTCCCCCCCTAGAGGATCGATCTCCGAGCGATCCAGCCACGGTTTTGCGGAAATTTTTGATGAAATTGTTGGAGTAGTCTAGGGGCATAGATATGATGTGCTGGTACCCACGACCGTTCCTCCAGACCATAGCCCTTCCAGTGGACGAAGAACTGGAGTTTGTTCTTAGACCAGCGAAAATCAATGAGGGATTGGACCTCGTACTCTTGTTGTCCTAGGGTGGACACTGGATTGGGTTTACATAAAGGATCCGGGAAAGGCGGGCTGTGTACAAAGGGTTTAAGCAGGGAGACGTGAAACACGGAAGGAATCCTCATGGTGGGGGGTAGATCAAGACGATAAGCGACTGGATTGATTTTCTCGATGATTTTAAATGGACCCAGAAATCTTAGTGATAGTTTAGGCGATGGAGTCTTGAGCCTGATATTCCTCGAGGACAACCACACCCTGTCACCAGGCTTGAAAGAAGGTCCAGGTTGGCGATGCTGATCCGCCTTGTTCTTTTGTTTGGTAACAGCAGATTGAGGGATTTGAGGATCCTTTTCCAAGAGTTCTGTAGGGCCGTAACATGAGAGTCGGCTGCAGGAACACCAGAAGGGGAAGAAGAGAGAGGAAGGCGACTGGGAGGGAAGCCGAAATTAATAAAAAAGGGAGACTCCTGGGTGGACTCATTTTTGAGAGAGTTGATTGCAAATTCGGCCCATGGCAAAAGATCCACCCAGTTGTCCTGTGAGTCCGATACGAAACATCTTAGATATTGCTCTAGGGTTTGATTCATCCTCTCGGTCTGACCATTGGTTTGAGGATGGTATCCAGAGGAGAAAAGGAGGGAAATACCGAGTCTCTGGGAGAACGCCCGCCAGAACATAGAGATGAATTGAGATCCTCGGTCCGAGACAATAGAAATGGGAACGCCATGTAATCTGAAGATCTCCTTGGAAAACACATCGGCCAGAGTAGCAGAATTAGGAAGGCCCTTGAGAGGGATGAAGTGTGAATGTTTAGAGAATCTGTCTACTACGACCAGAATGGTGTTCATTCCTTTGGAATTGGGCAGTTCGACAATGAAATCCATTGAGACGTGTTTCCAGGGTTGTTCAGGAATGGGAAGAGGCAAGAGAAGGCCAGAAGGTTTGTGGTGGCGTTTTACACATACAGGACAGGCACTCGTAAAGTCGAGAATGTCTTTATTCATCTTCGGCCACCAAAACGTCTGTTTAATAAGATCCGCAGTCCTTTTGAAGCCTGGATGGCCGGCAGATCTAGAGGAGTGACCCCAAAGTAGGATTTTGTGGCGAAAGCGTGGAGCTGCGTATAAGCGTCCTCCTGGTACCCTGAACCTGCTGGGAATGTGAGCTTGGGCTTTGTTGATTTCGTCCAACACATCGAAATTGTTAGCGGAGATTATACATTTGTCAGGAAGGATAGGTTCCGTGGTTTCCTTAGCTTCAGTTTCCGTGGCGAACTGGAGAGAGAGAACATCTGCTTTGACATTTTTGGTACCAGGAATGTATGAAATGGTATAGTTAAAGCGGGAGAAGAAGAGAGACCACCGAGCTTGGCGGGGTCCCAGTCGTCGGGCCCCCTCGATATACAGCAAATTTTTGTGGTCGGTGAGGATAGCAAAAGGTTCCTTGGTACCTTCTAAAAGATGCCTCCATTCTTGGAGAGCCAATTTAATAGCCAAAAGTTCACGATTACCAACATCATAATTCCTTTCGGCAGATAAAAATTTCCGCGAAAAAACCCCACAGGGATGGAGTTTTTCTTGGGGGAAAGACCTCTGGGAAAGAACTGCACCAGCTCCCACGTCTGAAGCGTCGACTTCCAAAGTGAAAGGCATAGAGGTGTCCGGATGGCGTAGGATGGGTGCGGAGACAAAAGCTTTCTTGAGCACCTCAAAAGCAAGAATAGCCTCTGGAGACCAGGAGGTGGTATCAGCGCCTTTCTTGGTCAATGCGGTGATGGGAAGAGCAATAGAAGAATTTTTTTTAATGAATTTCCTGTAATAGTTGGCACAGCCTTGAGAGAATTAGGCAGCGGCCAGTCGAGAACAGCTTTTAGTTTTTCAGGATCCATAGAGAAGCCTTGGCTGGAGATGATGTAGCCTAGGAAGGCAGTAGAGGTCTGGTGGAACAAACATTTCTCCATCTTGGCATATAGGCGCTTAGAACGGAGCCTAGACAGCACCAGTTTGGTATGTTGATTGTGTTCCTCCAGGTTTTTAGAAAAAATGAGAATGTCATCCAGATATACTATGACAAATGTCCCCAACACATCTCGGAAGATGTCGTTCATGAACTCTTGAAAGATGGCAGGAGCATTGCATAAACCAAAGGGCATAACTAGATGCTCATAATGTCCTGATCGCGTATTAAACGCTGTTTTCCACTCGTTCCCTTCCCTTATGCGAATGAGATTATAGGCACCTCTTAAGTCGAGCTTGGAGAAGATAGAGGCCCCCTGGAGACGGTCGAAAAGTTCAGAGATTAAGGGAAGGGGATACCGATTCTTTACCGTGATCTTAAGTCCGCGAAAGTCAATGCATGGTCTAAGTGATCCATCCTTCTTCTTCACGAAAAAGAAGCTTGCCCCGGCAGGGGAGGTAGAGTTGCGGATGAATCCTTTTTCCAAATTTTCTTGAATGTAGGACGTCATGGCCTCAGTCTCCGGAACGGACAGAGGATACGACTTTGACTTAGGCAGGATGGTCCCAGGAATCAAATCGATAGGACAATCGTACGGGCGATGGGGAGGCAGAACCTCAGCTTGTACCTTGTTGAACACATCCAAGTACTCATGATACACAGTCGGCAGGATCGATAGATTAGAAGGAACGGAATCCAGACCGGCAAGCACCGCAACAGGAGACACCGCAGGGGCAGAATCCGCGGACGAAGGCCACTGGATGGGCAGGGTACCAGTCCAATCAATGCGCGGATTGTGGAGTTGAAGCCAAGGCAATCCTAAAATAAGTTGTACAGTAGGGGATTGAAAAATATCGAAAGTTATTACCTCCTTATGACCGTCGGCCAAGGTCAGTGTGAGAGGGATAGACTCCCAAATGATAAACGCTGGCTGGAGTGGTCGGCCATCGATGGCCTCGAGACCTATAGGACTTTTCCTCCTGACCATAGGAATTTGATTCTCTGAAGCGAAGTTCTGGTCCAGGAAGTTACTACCAGATCCAGAGTCAATGAAAGCTTTTACCTGCAGGAAAAGGTTAGGACCCCCCAGAGTGGCAGGAAGCAAAAACTTCTTTGGGAGATTTTCAGGGAGAGAGGGGCAAAGAGAGACAGTACCCAGTAGAAGCCCCTCGACCTTTACTGGGTGTTCCCATTTCCCGGATTCAGGGGACAATTCAGGAGATGATGTTCCGGAGAAGCACAGTAGAAGCAGAGTCTATTCAGACGGCGTCGCATTCTCTCCGTGGCCCGAAGTTGCTGACTGCCGACTTGCATCGGCTCCGGACCCTCCAGTGCCAGGAGAGGTGTTCCAGGCGACCTGTGAGAGACAACAGAGGAAGAAATGGAGCGAGAACAGTGCCTCTTGTGCCGTCGCTCCTGAGTACGCTGGTCCATGCGTACGCTCAAGGTAATCAACTCCTCCAGGGACGAAGGCCGGGCATGAGTAGCAAGATCATCCTTCAAGGTGTCTGGGAGTCCGTGCCAGTATGCGGCGGCGAGTACCTCATCATTCCATTGGGTCTCTGCGGCAAGAGTACGGAACTCAATTGCGTACTTGGCAGCAGATCTTCGGGCCTGTGAAATATGGAAGAGAGAGAATCCGTCTGTCTCGCGCCGTGCAGGAGTATCAAACACTTGCTGAAATTCGCATCTGAACAGAGGATAATCCTTAGTTAATTCGCTTTTACGTTCCCAGAGGGGGGAGGCCCAGGCGATGGCGTCTCCGGTAAGCAAGGCGTAGATGTACGCTACCTTAGAACGACCAGTGGGAAACAGGGAGGGGGACATCTCGAATTGCACCTCGCATTGGTTTAGGAAACCACGGCAGGCGAGGGGGTCCCCATCATAGCGATTAGGTGAAGGAATACGGGGTCCAGAGCTGGCATAGGTTGTTGCCACCGGGGGTGCTGGAGCCATGGGAGTCTTCTGAAGGGAGAGTTTAGCCAATTGCTGGGAGACTGTGGACAGCTGGTTGCTCACAAATTGTAAGGCCTCTATAGAAAGACCTGTACCCACCTCAGGGGGGTCTGTGTTTGTTGGGCTCTGCATAATGTCACGCCTGTATGCCCGCAAACCTGGCAAGACCCCAATACTGAGGTGGGAACGGTATTACCACACACCCACAGCAGTGGGGGCATGCCCAGGGTGTGGTATGGCGTTGCTGGGCCTGTTGGTAGATTAGTTAGTATACTTGCAACGTCTTGATGGTAAGCGTAAGAATAGTGGTGTCTGTGCGCCAGAGTCCAGGGATCCAGAGAGTAGAGTAGTCAAGTTCGTAAGCCAAGTCCAGGAGTTACAGAGGTCAGCAAGGTAGAGTTCATAAGCAGGGTTCAAGGGCAACAGAGAGCAGAGTAGTCCAGGACGAGCAGGGGTCAAACCAGGGAAATCCACAGATAAGCAGGAGCAAGAACAGGCTGGAACACAGAGAGAGCAAAGCATGGGACTGCACACACAGGGATAACAGAAACTATGCAGAGCAATGATAGAAAGGACAGACAGGGGTTATAAAGGAGGGAACATCCAATGGGAGAGAGGGGAGGAGCAGAGAGTGAAGTGGGAGACAGCAGCGATAGGTGAGGAGGAGGAGACCGGGGAACCAATGAGAGAGATTGCCTGCAGGGCATGAGAGGAGGAGTCAGGACGTCGGGAATCCCTAGAAGAGGAGCGTGTGCGCGCGCCGTCTGTAATCTGAGGGTGCGTGCACACAGGCTGCGTCACGAGGCGCGCGGAGCACCGCGGGGACACCTGCAGAGGGGAGAGAAGGAATGGAGGGAACTGCCACCGGAGGTAAGGGAATGGGAGTAGCCACTGAGGGTGACTGAGAGCGGGGAACGTCACAGCAGGGACTTGGGGGCCGCGCGGGTGCGCGAGGCCTGTGGGGCGCGCGCCGTGGCAACGGAACGGCTTCAGAGGCTACCGGGGGAGGACAGGAGCGGTCACAAGAAGGGAGGTTGTCAGGAGAAGGGGCAGCGAGGGTGACGTTAGGGGTACAAGCAGGGGAAGGAATCCCCTGAACCGTCACACTCTCTCAACAACGATCTCAAGCTTTACAGCAAAATCCTGGCAAATAGATTGAATCCGATATTACCGAGACTAATACACAACGACCAGGTGGGGTTTGTCTCAGGCAGACAAGCCTCAGATAACACCCGCAAAATTATAAATATCGTTGATCATGCCCACCTCACAGCTACCAAAGCGGTTCTGTTAAGCTTAGATGCAGAGAAGGCGTTCGACAGAATCGATTGGCTATTTCTTGACAAAACAGTGCAGAAATTCGGCTTCAAAGAGGAGTATCTAGAGGGGGTCCGAGCGCTATACCGCAGTCCATCTGCGGTGGTGAAACTCCCAGGCGGATCCGCTAAGAAATTCAACATAACAAATGGAACGAGACAGGGATGTCCCCTATCTCCCCTCTTGTTCGCCCTAACAATTGAACTTCTGGCGTCTAAAATACGAGACAACATAAATATACAGGGGGTACCGATTGGCGGAAAAAATGATAAAGTCTCGTTATTTGCAGATGATATTATTCTAACGTTAACGCAGCCCAGATCTCTCTTCCCAATCTCCACAAGGAACTAAGGGAATTTGGTAAAATATCAGGATATAAAATTAATAGTGATAAATCAGAAGCCCTCAACCTAAATTTGTCAGAGCCAGAGATGCGGACATTAAAACAAAACTTTAACTATAAATGGAGCCCTTCATACATCAAATACCTAGGAGTACATGTATCAAGGAATTACAGCTCTCTTTACCAAAATAACTATCCAAACCTCTTTAAGAAAATTAAAAAAGACCTGGATAATTGGGAAAGCTACCAGATCTCGTGGATCGGGAGGATGATCTCAGTAAAAATGAACATACTCCCCAGATTATTATACTTTTTCCAGACACTCCCGATCCATATTCCTGGCTCTGAACTAAAAACTACCCAAAATTTTTTTTTCAATTTATCTGGCAAGGGAAGAGGCCCAGGGTATCTAGGTCGGTTCTTATGGCGCCCAGGACAAAAGGAGGATTGGGGGTCCCAGACATTGCTAAATATTATCAGGCAGCCCAACTAAGACAGGCTGTCATGTGGAACTTGGACCCAGACCAGCTCTGCCAGCTTATCTTTGGTGTGGTGACAGGGAACTGATATGGCGCCCAAATTCGAACTGGGAACGATGAGACACACATGGGAAGTATGGGCAAAAACCAAAACTAAATACCAGCTCTCCTCCCTCAGTTCACAGCTAACCCCACTATTCAACAATCCTAAATTCCCCCCAGGATGCGAGACTAAACAATTCGACATATTTAAATCACTGGGGATCAGGGTGATAGCGGATCTGCTGAGCGATGGACAGTTCCTGAGTCTCCAAGAACTACGCACCAAATTGAAGGTACCTCACCTAGATACATTCAAATTTCTCCAAATTCGACACTTTCTACAAAAAATGTCCCCAACGTTGAAATTTCCCCCTCCCACAAAATTTGAGAAACTGTGCCAAGAAGGAGCACATCAAAAAGGTCTAATAACGC
This sequence comes from Ascaphus truei, assembly GCF_040206685.1. Taxonomy (NCBI): domain Eukaryota; kingdom Metazoa; phylum Chordata; class Amphibia; order Anura; family Ascaphidae; genus Ascaphus; species Ascaphus truei. The sequence goes on along the minus strand of NC_134485.1, from coordinate 144,945,424 downwards.
AAATATATGCTGGCATGGAGAACCTGGCAAACCCATCCTTACACGATTATATGCTCAAGAGGGCAGCGGAATTGAACATAGTTATAGACCGGGAGGACTGGGAAGACATATGGGACGCAGCCTCAGGAACATCCATATGTACCACGGTGAAGGAGAATATTTACAAAATAATGTATCACTGGTATCTTACCCAAGTGAGACTAAAACAAATCTACCCTCTGGCCTCGGATCTATGCTGGAGAGGCTGTGGACATAGAGGGGACATGGCCCATATCTGGTGGCTATGTCCAGAGATCCAAAAATACTGGCTTATAATACAAGATTTAATAAAAGAGATCACAGGTCTCACAATTCCTATGGATCCACTGACCTTCATTCTGGGCAGACCGATAGAGGAGATCGATCGCCCAGTATGGAAATTAATCTCCTTTATTTTGACAGCAGCAAGATGCTCGGTAGCATACTCCTGGAAGAAGACAGCGCCCCCCACAAAACAACAGGTGAAAAATAGACTTAACGAAGTAATGAGGATGGAAAAACTTACGGCTTTTCTAAAACGATCAACCGAAGGGTTCTATAAAATTTGGGAACCCTGGATAATCCAACAGAACGATCCAGAATAGAATTCCTTGAATCATAAAAACGACAGTTGAGCCGTAGGGGAGATTAGAAGAAGAGCGGCCAGACGAGGGGAGGGGAGAACCCTACCCCCCCCTCTCCCTAACTCTCCCCCCTCTCTTTCACCATACTTCTTCTCGCTTTCTCTACACCTCATGGACCATAAAGTGGCCCTGAGTGTGCCCCCCCCCCCCCTAATCGAACAAGGAAAACCTACATGTATTAGGCCAGAAATGTAAAGTAACCCAATGTATGTAAAAATAACTATGCCTAATAAAAAACGTTTGGGAAAAATAAAAAAAGTTAAAAAAATGGCGGTGATTCCCTGCGGACCCGGTGCGCATGCGCAGGGCCCGCTCCCCCCCCCTGCTCCCTCCCCTCCGCTCCCAATGTGGGACGGAGGGGGAAGTACCAGCCAGCTCCTCCTGCGGGCCCGCTCCCCCCCTGCTCCCAACGTGGGACGGAGGGGAAAGTAACAGCGTGCTTTTCCTGAGGCCTGCTTCCCTCCGCAGCCAGCTTCCCGTGTCCCCCACGAGCCCCGTCCCGGGCAGCTGCCGCAGGGATATCGGGGGCAGGAGGGGAAAGCGTCCGGCGGCAAGCTGCACCCACCCGGTCAAGGTAAGTCACTGTCACCCACCCAGTCACTGTCACCCACTCACTGTCAAGCACCCAGTCACTGTCACCCACCCAGTCACTGTCACCCACCCACCCACTGTCACCCAGTCACCCACCCACCCAGTCACTGTCACCCACCCAGTCACTGTCAGTCACCAAGTCACTGTCACCCAGTCACCGTCACCCAGTCACTGTCACCCAGTCACTGTCACCCAGTCAACCAGTCACCCAGTCACCCAGTCACTGTCACCCAGTCACCAAGTCACTGTCACCCAGTCATCCAGTCACCCAGTCACTGTCACCCAGTCACTGTCACCCAGTCACTGTCACCCAGTCACTGTCTCCCACCCACCCAGTCACTGTCACCCACCCACCCAGTCACCCAGTCATCCAGTCACCCAATCACCCAGTCACCCAGTCATACTGTCACCCAGTCACTCTCACCCAGTCACTGTCACCCAGTCACCCAGTCACCGAGTCACCCAGTCACCCAGTCACTGTCACCCAGTCACTGTCACCCAGTCACTGTCACCCAGTCACTGTCACCCAGTCACTGTCTCCCAGTCACTGTCTCCCACCCACCCAGTCACTGTCACCCACCCACCCAGTCACTGTCAAGTGTCACTGTCATAGTCACTGTCACCCACCCAGACACTGTTACCCACCCAGTTACTGTCACCCACCCAGTCACTGTCTCCCATCCACCGGCATTCACCCAAACACCCACCCACCGCCATTCACCCACCCACCGCCATTCACCCACCCACCATCATTCACCCAACTGTCATTCACCCACGCAGGCAGGCAGGCAGTCACATGTCTTTTGTTGAAAATATAAAAAATAAACAGGTTGCATTGTAATGTTATTTTTCTGTATCACAATAAGAAAACAGTTAAGTAAAAGTTGCGCGCTAAAAGATATTTTTTCGTAATAGGTGCGCTATGGGTTCTGGGGGAGGGTGCGCTATGGGTTCAGGGGGGGTGTGCTATGGGTTCAGGGGGGGGGGGCTGCTCCTTTCATTTGTCCCAGGCCCCATGATTTCTGTTGGCGGCCCTGTGGGTGATGTGAGGTGCAGGGGGGGAGAGGGTGATGGGTGATGTGAGGTGCAGGGGGGGAGGGTGATGGGTGATGGGAAGTGCAGGGGGGTGAATGGAGGTGCAGGGGGGGGTTATTGGAGGTGCAAGGGGGGGTGATTTGAGGTGCATGGGGGGTGATTTGAGGTGCATGGGGGGTGATTTGAGGTACAAGGGGGGGGTGATTTGAGGTGCAAGGGGGGTGATTTGAGGTGCAAGGGAGGTGATTTGAGGTGCATGGGGGTGATTTGAGGTGCAAGGGGGGTGATTTGAGGTGCAAGGGGGGTGATTTGAGGTGCATGGGGGGTGATTTGAGGTGTATGGGGGGTGAGTTGAGGTGTATCGGGGGTGATTTGAGGTACATGGGGGGGTGATTTGAGGTGCAAGGGGGGGGAGTTGAGGTGCAAGGAGGGTGATTTGAGGGGCAAGGGGGGAGAGTGATGTGAGGTGCAAGGGGGGAGAGTGATGTGATGTGCATGGGGGAGAGCGATGTGAGGTGCAAGGGGGGAGAGCGATGTGAGGTGCAAGGGGGGAGAGCGATGTGAGGTGCAAGGGGGGAGAGGGATGTGAGGTGCAGGGGGGAGAAGGATGTGAGGTGCAGGGGGTGTGGGATGTGTGTGGTGTGCAGGGGGGTATTGTGTGTTTGATGTGGAGGGGGAGTATTATGTGTGTGGGTGAGGGGGAGAGGTGGGGGTATGAGAGATAGATGGGGAGTATCGCAAAGGTTGATAGTGAGGGGTTCTGGGGGAGATATGAGGATGATGATGAAGGGTGCTGGGGGAGATATGAGGATGATGAGGGGTGCTGGGGGAGATATGAGGATGATGATGAGGTGCTGGAGGAGAGATGATGATGGTGATGATGATTTTACCCTTGCGACCCAATTTTTTTTTCCTTGGAGCAGTTCGGCCCTTCTCACTTTACGAGTTGTGCAGGCCTGTTCTAAATAGTGCAAGGCGGTGATGTCGCCTCCAAGTACCCCCGCTGCAGCTGCTGTGTGAATTTTCAGCTCCATATGCACCTGTACAGCTGACGGAGATGTGGTGTGTGTATATTTTATTAACAAACTGCGTTAAGTATATACTGTATATGCGTGTGCACAGTAAAATGAGGCACAGGGATGAAAAGTGTTCCTGTAGCTGCGGTGATCCCTAGGTAACATAGGGATACCCCAGTTAGTGCCAACATGTCCCAGAACCTGTATTGGGTTTGTGGGTTATGGAAGTCCCCTGTAAAGTATAGAAAAACCTGACCCGTTTAGGGGCGTTTGGGGTTCCCTGTGTCATTGAAACTCCAGATTTTGGGAGTGTAAGTTGTAGGTGGGATATTGGGGCAAAAATGTATTCCTTTTGTTTGCAAGAGTTCGGGGGGCTCAGCTACTGTTGGTTCCCTGATTCTCCCCAGCGTACAGGCACTATTTGTGAGTTCGCGGGGTGAATTACATTGGGGCTGCACCGTGTCTCCCAGACTCATGGTTTTTGAGCCCAGATTTCCCCAACTAAATTCCCACATGTATATAAGATTCCCCAAGGTTTATACTTTATTAAAGTATGGTTCAGAGGGTGTTATACTGTACTGCTGCGGCACAGTTTATTCGAGCATTTGCCCGTTCTGTGCCGCAGCAGTAGCCTGGCGCGCGCCCGAGAGTGACGGGCGCGCGCCGAAGCAGCGGAAGAGCGCCCTCCGATCGGGGCGCTCTCCCTACCGCTGCCGGGTCCGCCGGGTCCCCCGGAACCCCCTGCCGCTGTCCCGCGATCGCGGGACACCAGGGCTCCCTCGGGGAGCCCCTGGACGCGCGTGCAGGGGGCGCACGCTCCCGAAGACGCGTGACCGCGCGTCTATGACGCGCGGCACGCCGAGGGGCGGCCACTAGCAAGCCGGGAAATCTCCCGGCTTGCGGATCTGGCCGCAGTGTGATAAACTGTGTCGCCAGTGTATGTATAAAAATCCATGCAGTCAGACTAAAGCATTTGCATAGGACACATGTCTACCTAGCCCTCTGGCCTCAAAGGGAATCCAGGATATGGAGGTGTCGGGCCATTTGGTAGCAAGGAGGGGCAGAAGAAAAGGCCCTAACAGCCATTTGGGTTCTGTCAGATTCTGCTGAGCCTGCCCAGGAGATAGCCATGCCCCTTTCTCTGACATCAGCCAGATGAGCCCTGCTGAGAATATTCTCATGCTTCTGATAGGGAGGTAGTATTCTGTGAATGAAAGCCAGAGGTATTATAACCCCCTTGCACAAATCAGATTTGTAGTTCTCCAAGATTCTAAGCACCAAAGTCCAGTGAGTCAAATTCCAGATCTGGAGAGAAGGGAGGAGTGGTGTCTGGAACTGCAGGCTGATTTCAGTTCAAGGACAACAGGCTAAATCTGTCAGAGGAAAATACTTAGATAGGTTTCCCTGCACCTAGGAGAGTGTAGTTGTGTACCCAGTGTTTTTTTGCCTGTATTTTCTGTAACATTGTGTGCCTGCCTTTTCCTGCGAATAAATTTTCAATTTATTTCATTATCTTGGTTTGCTCAATGCATGGTCTCCCGTGACATTGGGTTTTCCCCATGAACTTTTCCAACATTAGTTGGTCAATTTTTCACATTTTCAGGGCTTTTCCCTTCACTAATACAACACTAGTTTCTAAATATATATTTCACAAGTAGTATAGAGCGCACTATTCATTTCACAATAGTTACGTAGTAGATGAGGTTGAAAAAAGACATGTTCATCAAATTCATTCAATGCTCAATTTAGACAACAGATACTTATCCTATATTTGTATTTACTGTATTTTCATCCAGCGGAAGGCAAAAAACAAAGAAGCAATGCAACATTATCCAATGATGTCGCATACGGGAAAAAAAAAGTAATTTCTGCCTGACTCCAAATAATGGCAATCAAATTTCTCCCTGGATTAACATCCTTCACATGTTTACTTAATTGGTGTATACCTGTATACCATTCCTTTAATAAAAAAATAAAAAAACTTAACAAAATTATATATTTATTGTATCTGCCTTCACAGTCTCCATGGGTAATAAATGTCACATTTTAACTCCCCTTACTGTAAAAAAAAATCATTTGCTTTTGTTGCTGGTGAAATCTTCTTTCCTCCAACCTTAAGGGATCACCCCGTGTTTGTACTGCCCTTGGGATGAATAGTTCTTTTGGAAGCTCCTTGTATGGACCCTGACTATATATTTGTATATTGTTATCATATCCCCTCTTAGACACACCTTTTGTAATGTAAACAAATCAAATTTATCTAGCCTCTTCTCATAAGGCAGATTTTCCATCCCCTTAATTCATTTGATGGCTCTTTCGTGCACTTTTTCTAATTTCATAATGTCTTTTTTTTATGGTGGGGTGCCCAAAGCTAGACACAATATTGAACGTTTGGTCTTACAGGCTTTATACAAGCGCATAGTTATCCTTCCCTTCCATCCAGTCCCCGTTTAATGCAAGATAAGATCTTTATTTTCTTTGCAGCTACTGCCTGACTTTCGGCACTATTGTATGCGGTCTGCAAACACTCCTAAATCCTTCTCTATGAAGGATTGCGCTAATTTGACCCGATTTCATTTGTAAGTAACCTGTTTATTGTAAGTAACCTTGTTTCCCACATGCAGAAACTTACACTTATCTGTATTAAAGCTCATTTGCCATTTTGATGCCCAAGTTTCCAGTTTATCAAAGTCTTTCTAGAGAAAAATTACATCCTGCTCTGATTTTACTCCCTTATACAATTTCGTGTAGATGGAGACTTTGCTCTTTATGCCAACCTCAAGGTCATTAATAAATGATGTAAAAAGCAGAGCTCTAAGTACTGATTTTTGAGATACTCCACTTACAACTTTAGCCCAACCTGAAAATGTCCCATTTATGACAACCCTCTGTTGTGTGTCCTTCAACTGGTAAACTGTTCTAGTATCAGGTTCTTGGAGGAGTAATAATTGGAGGAGCCTCACTATATACCTTGTAGATATGTTCCTATGTGTTTAGAAGTAAGTTAAGAAGGATCTGTCCCGGTTTGTGTTGTATTTAGGTACGTTTAGATAGTACCCGTAGACATGACCAAGGTGATTCACATCGGAGGATGCATATACCCTACAGATGTTTCCAAGAGAGGGATTGCAGGGTGTAACAGGACCAGCCCAACCGGCAGGTTTATACTGGCCTCAATACCAGTTTGCTTAGAAGTGGCAGTTAGAATGCAGAACTGGGACATGGATCCTTTGATAATGATAAGGCAGCTAGGGCCCAACAATGTGCTCCTTAGTGACAGTGTATAACGGACGTAATGTAGAACAGGGACAAGTCAGCTAAACCAAGTCAAGTGTCAGTACCTGTCTATGGTGTCAAGATGAAGGCACCTACGGATTAGGGAACTAGAAGGTAATAGTACAAGCAATTAAACAATATGAAGTTGCCTGTAAAAAGTTTTTGGCACCCATCCTTATTCCACCTGTATGCATGGCCAGCCTGCATGGATTAAGCACCCTAACCAGGTAATGGAGACTAAGCAAAGCCATGTATATAGTCTGTGCATGTAAACTCGTTAAGAACAGGGCAAGGGTTACACAACTTTTGTTACTTTCCTTATAAATCTGATATGCCCGTCTGACTTTAAGAATATAAAAGCCTGTCTCTTCCTTTTCCTCCCCTATCTGTTTTTAGCCACATTGGGTATATACACTGATACACTTACCTAACAATGTTTTAAAGCAGGAATGGCCAACCCTTGGGCCACCAATGGCATTGGGGATGGCCTGCTGGTGCACTTGTCCTCCCCACAGTCAATATTTGCAGATCGCCCAGAGGGGGAAATCTCATCCCCTCTACTTAGCATGCAGGGGGCAGAGCCATGGAGAACAGAGGAGAACGGGCTGAAGTATGTGCCAGAGCATGGGACCAGCTGAAAAGGGTTATAGCTAGTGTTCGAGGATAGGAGAAGGCAGCGTAAACATATCCGAATGCAGGGTCCAAGGGCAGGAGAAGGCAGGGTAATCCAATTCAAAGCAGAGTTCAAGCCAGGGAGATCCAAAGGTAAACAGGGACAGGAAACAGCCCTGTAAGAGACAAGAGAGCCAAGCATAGAGACTCCACACACAGGGGTCACAAGAAGCTATGCAGAGCAATGAGCTAGAGGACTGACAGGGGTTATAAAGGAGGGAGCACCAATGGGAGAGAGAGGAGGAGTGAGGGGTTGAGCACCAATGGTAGAGAGAGGAGGAGCAGAGGGTAGAGTGAGGGGTTGCAGAGATAGGTCAGAAGGAGTGAGGGAGGAGACAGGTAAATCAGACAGGGAAATAGCTTGCACACTATGGGGGGTGGAACCAGGGCTCAGAGAAGACCTACAAGTGGAGCGTGTGCGTGCGCCTTCTGTAAGGGCTGGATGCGCGTGCACAGTGTGTGCCAGGGAGCGCGCGGAGCGTCGCGCCGCGGGGGCGCACATCACGGACAGCAAGAGGGCAGGAGGGGCTGCTGAAGAAGGTAACATGACGGGAGAGAGAATAGAGCGGTGCCGCGAGCGCTGAGTGCCGCGGGGGAGATCGGGAGTTTGGGATAAGCGCACACCTTGCGGGGAACGCGCGTGACAGCTAGACGCGCGTCCGGACAGGGCGCAGAGGAACGGGTGCAGGAGGAGGAAGGGAGAGATGAACGAGGAGGCGGAGGAGGAAGGTCAGAGGCAGGGAGAACAGGGGTGACGGGGACACAGTGGGAAGCAGGAATCCCCTGAACCGTCACAGCGTGTGCCCTTTCCGATCTTGAGCCAATCCATATCTCGTTATGGTGTTCGGATTGTAGCTTCTTGATCTTGATAGAGTGATCTTATAAGTTCAGTCAGGTGTGGTGGTGTGCCCATTTCCTTCAGGCAGGTCCAGAGCTTGTTGTGCTCAATTACATCAAACGCCTTCGAATAATCGATGAAACACATGTAGAGATCTTTCTGATACTTGTCTTTTAGCACCCTCAAAAACTTGTTTCCTTAAATTATAATGCTGATATCATTGCTCCAGTCTATGTCCGGATAATTAAAATGACCTATGAAAGCATGACCTAGTTTTACCTCCTCAATTTGCAGAAGTATTTTGGCTTCCTCAATCTCACAGATATTTGGTGGTTTATAGAATATCCCAACAAACATTTTATTTGTACTTTTACCCCCCTGCTTATTTCTATCCACAGTTTCATGGCAATCCCTTCATAAGCAACTTCCCTTAAAATCGGTTTTAAATATGGTTTAACATATAAACATACACCACCACCTCTTCATCTCATCTGCTTCGGTTATGCCTATGATATATTTCACTATATGAACTAAAGTTATTATAATTATTATAATAATAATTATTATTATTATTAATAATAAACTTGTGGCCTAAATCCCTGAAACTATTTCTTAGGACCCTCCATCTTTAACTTTGATATTGGTGCCAATATGTACAGTATGAAGACCACCGGGTCAGTCCCAGACCCTCCCAAAAATTTAAATACAAAATAAAAAACCTGCTCCAAATTGTAATAGTGGTTGTGAATTAATAATATAGTGATAATATTATTCTAATATTTCAATATAACACATATACAAAACATTAACTGTGATAATAAACATTTATAATGAAAAAGAGTGTCATCTTCTATCGAAACAGCTCCTTTTCTTTTCTTTTTAACTTGTGTGTTTGTCTGTTTGGCACATATGCCCAATAAATAGTTTATTTTTGCCTCCAGCCCTTTTTTCATTTGCAGTGCTCTACTCTCCATTTTTTCTATTTTTTCTTTCTCTCGAATGTGAAAAGCTTACAATCTAGCTCAAAGAAATCCAACTGGTATATGATGTTTTTTTCAAAATGGAAATAACCTGCTAAGATAATTACACAGGTCACCTGCAGCTTCATAAAAGATGGAACAAATCCAGAAAAAAACCTATAAACAGAAGAAAAGAGAAGTGCATGCTCCCACAGTGTAATTCTATATTTAATTATAAATTACAGTTAAAAACATACATACCCACATTGTACAGTATGCAAGTAAATGCATCTTATCTGTCGTTTGGATAGTCACAGCCAGATGTTTTATCTGCGCTCTTGTCTGGTCTGTGCCTTTTCCATGCTCACTGAATGCTGATTCTGACCTCTGCTTTGCCTTCACCACACATGACAAGCTTGTCTACTCATCCAGATTCAACTGATACCGAGCACCCGGGAGAAAACAAACGATTTGGTTTATTCAGTCACACCAACAGCCCTCTGCCCTCCTAATAATGGAGTCCCCTACCACCACAACCTTTCATGGTTTCTGAGTCCCATCTGTGCTGGAGGAACTATTCCCTCTCGTTGCTATAAGAATTCTTCTCCCCCCAGACTTGCCATTGTATTGTATGTCTTTATTTATATAGCGTCATTAATGTACATAGCGCTTCACAGTAGTAATACGCGACAATCAAATAAATAACAAATATAAATAACAGGTCATGGGAATAAGTGCTTCAGATATAAAAGTAACATTTAGGAAGAGGAGTCCCTGCTCTGAGGAGCTTACAATCTAATTGGTAGGTAGGAAGAACGTACAGAGAGAGAGGGAGGGCATTCTGGTAAGTGCGTCTGCAGGGGGCCAAGCTTGATGTATCATGCGTATAGTATTAGCCACGGTGCTACTCATATGCTTCTTTAAGCAAGTGTGTCTTAAGGTGGGCCTTAAAGGTGGATAGAGAGGGTGCTAGTCAGGTATTGAGGGGAAGGGTATTCCAGAGGTGCAGGACAGTCAGTGAAAAAGGTTTAAGGCGGGAGAGGACTTTAGATACAAAGGGGGTAGAACGATGGGAGAGGTAGGAGGAGTTCCTGGATAGAGCTTTATTACGAATACCAAGAGTATGGAGAATGTAAAGGAGAAAGGGTGGTCCACGATGTCAAATGCTGCAGAGAGGTCAAGTAATATGAGCAGAGTGTAATGACCTCTGTCTTTGGCAGCATGGAGGTCATTAGTTATTTTAGTGAGGGCTGTTTCAGTGGAGTGAGCAGAGCAGAAGCCAGATTGTAGAGGTTCTAGGAGAGAATAGGGGTTGAGAAACTGGAGCAAGCGAGAGAATAGAAGACGTTCAAGGAGTTTAGAGGCAAAATGCAGGAGGGAGACAGGTCGATAGTTAGAAAGACAGGTAGAATCAAGCTTGCTGTTTTTGAGTAATGGTATAACTGTTGCATGTTTGAAGGAGGATGGAAAGGGACCAGAGTAGAGGGAGGAGTTAAAAATGTGTGTGAGCGTAGGGATTATAGTAGGAACAAGAGGTTTTAGGAGATGGGAGGGAATGGGGTCAAGAGGGCAAGTGGTAGAGAGAGAAGAGGAGATCAACAGTAACACATCCTCCTCTGAGACAGTGGAAAAAGAGTCAAGGAAGGCAGGAGGAGAGTTAGGTAGCGGTGTAGGATGGGAGGAGGAAACAGAGGGGGTGTTCTCACGTATGGATTCCATCTTTTCCTTAAAATAGTCAGCAAAGTCCTGAGGTGAGATGGAGAAAGAAGAGGCAGCTGAAGGTGGTTTTAGTAGAGTCAAAGACAGAGAAGAGTCTGCGTAGGTTAGACTTGTGCATGTTGATTAATGAAGAAAAGTAGGGTTGTTTAGCTTGAGAGAGGGCAGAGCTGAAACAGTATAGCATAAATTTGTAGTGAAGGAAGTTTGCGAGAGTGTGAGATTTCCTCCAGAGGTGTTCAGAGGAAGGAGGGACTATTCCTCCCATGGGCAATACAAAGGACTCGGGGCCATCCCTTCAGGTTGGAGGAAAGGAGATTTCACCAGCAACAAAGGAAAGGGTTCTTTACAGTAAGGGCAGTTAAAATGTGGAGACTGAGATGGCAGATACAATAGATTTGTTCAAAAAAAAGGTTGGACATCTTTTTAGATAGGATAGGTATACAGGGATATACCAAATAAGTATACATGGGAAGGATGTTGATCCAGGGATTAATCTGATTGCCAATTCTTGGAGTCAGGAAGGAATTTATTTTTCCCCTTATGAGATATCATTGGATGATATGACTCTGGTTTTTTTTGTTTGCCTTCCCCTGGATAAATAAGTAAGTATAGATATAGGATAAAGTATCTGTTTAGCATAGGTTGAACTTGATGGACGTACGTCTTTTTTCAACCTCATCTACTATGTGTGGGAATTTTGCTAGGGTCTGGGGTTAGGAGGGCGAGGTCAGCAGAGAGAAAGCGGGGCATGTAGGTCAAGAGAGGAGGATAAAGCAGCGTTGTAGTTCCTGACAAGGTTGTCAGGGTCTGTAGCAAGAACTGAGAGAGGAGCGAGGAGAGGGGTGAGCGTAAAGTGGAATCAAAGGCTTGTGTAACGCTTGGCCTGCCCACAAGCCAGACGAGACACCAGGACTGAGGTGGAAAGGAGTAATACCACACACCTAGCAGTAAATGGGGGCACGGCCGGAGTGTGGAAGTAGCGTAGGTGGTCTGGGTAACAAAAATAGAATGGGTTACCGTACTTGCCAGCTCCAGCGTAGAAAGGTAAAGTCCGTAAGCCAATGGTCGTGGGATGGAGAGAGCAGCGTAGTAGAGTGTCCGTAAGCCTGGGTCGTGGAGTAGAGAGAGCAGCGTAGTAGAGTGTCCGTAAGCCATGTCCAAGGGATATAGAAGTCTGCAGGGTAGAAATATCCAAAGCCAAATCCAAGGGTTCCAGAGAGCAGCGTAGTAAAAGTCCAAAGCCAAAGGTCGAGATCCAGGGAGGTCAGCAGTATATCCAGGGACAGGAACAGGGACTGAAAGACAAAAGGGGCCAGGCAACAACAGACAGCACCAAGGTACAGAAGCTATGCAGAGCAAAGAGGAAATGGTTAGGGAAGACTGAATAGGGGGCTGGGACCTATCAGAGGAAGGGGAGGAACGGAGGAGTGGCCCGAGGGCGGACCTGATAGGGGAGAAGTGTCGGAGAGGCTGGGACCAATCGGAGCAAGAGGGGGGACCTGATGGGAGAGAGGTGCCTGGGCAGCTGGGGCCTGTTAGAACCAGGGGAAGAGTGGAGGAACGGCCCGGGGAAGGGCCTGATAGGAGAGAATGGTCTGGGGGGCAGTCCTGATGGAGCAGGGGCAGGGAAGCATGTAATACGCGTGCTGCGGCAGAGTCAGGCGCCCGGCGCCAGCAAATTGAAGCCTGGGTCCGCGTGTGCCCATAGGGATGATGCACATGACCCGGGAGTGGGGGAGCAGCCGTGGAGGGGGCCGCACGGAGTGAGGCACGTCACCGGGGAGCCTGGGCGGCATGGAACAAAGGTAAGGAGGCGCTGGAAGCGGGTGTCCCACAGCGCGGGTCCTTACAGTACCCCCCCTCGAGGGTCGGACTCCAGACGAACCATCCAAGGTCTGAGGGGAAATTTTTGGTGGAATCGTTTGAGTAGAGAAGGGGCGTGAAGATCCGCATGTGAGACCCAAGAACGATACTGAGGTCCGTATCCCTTCCAGTGAACCAAAAATTGGAGTTTGCCCCTGGAGATGCGAGAGTCATTGATAGACTGGATTTCGAACTCCTGTTGTCCTGGTACAATGGGTTGATGAGGCCGAAGAGAAGGATGAGCGAATCGTTTGCCTTGGATAAACGGTTTCAACAGTGAGACATGGAAGACAGGTGAAATTTTCATAGAGGGAGGCAAGCGAAGCTGATAGGCCATTGGATTAATTTGTCTCAGAATAGAGAAAGGACCCAGAAACCTGGGAGACAGTTTAGGGGTTGGGGCCTTCAGTTTGATATTTTTAGAAGAAAGCCAGACCTTATCTCCAGGTACGAACTTATGGGCCTCCCGACGAAGCCTATCTGCTTGTCTCTTCTGTCTTAGCATGGAGTCTTGTAAAATTGTTTGAACCTTCCTCCAAGACCCCTGTAGGGTTGATACCCTATCATCTGCTGCAGGAACTCCGGACATGGGAGAATGCATGGGAAGACGGGTAGGATGAAATCCATAGTTTACAAAAAACGGTGATTCTTGAGTGGACTCATTTTTTAGAGAGTTAATCGCAAATTCTGCCCAAGGAAGTAACTCTGCCGAATTATCCTGAGAATCGGAAGAAAAACAACGCAAATACTGTTGAAGGGACTGGTTCATGCGTTCAGTCTGCCCATTTGTTTGGGGGTGGTAGCCTGAGGAAAAAAGAAGGGTAATGCCCAACCACTGGGAAAATGCCCACCAGAATTTTGAAACAAATTGAGTACCCCGATCCGAGACAATGGACCACGGGACGCCATGAATACGGAAAATTTCTTTCACAAAGATATACGCCAAAGTACTGGAATTGGGTAGACCCTTGAGGGGAACAAAATGAGCTTGCTTGGAGAATCTGTCAACAATTACAAGAATAGTAGTCATACCATTAGACGGGGGAAGATCCACGATGAAGTCCATGGCAATGGGACTCCAAGGACGGTCTGGGACCAGGACAGGTTGTAGAAGACCAGAAGGCTTTTGACGGACGGATTTATTTTGTGCGCAGACTGGGCAAGAGGAGGTGAAAGCTCTAATGTCCTTAATCATATTGGGCCACTAGAACGTTCGTCGAATCAGATCCGTAGTCTTCTTAAATCCGGGGATGGCCGGCAGATCTGGAGGAGTGACCCCATTCAAGAATTTTGAGATGAAAACGTGGGGCTGCGTAAAGACGACCATCAGGTACTTCTAGCCCTTCGGGGACCTGTGCTTGAGACTCCAAAATCTTATCCAATATGTCAAAGGAGGTGGCAGAGATAAACAATTGGGGGGACAGAATACTCTCCGGGACTTCCTGTGACATCTCAGTGATAAACGGACGGGACAATGCATCCGCTTTGATATTCTTTGTCCCAGGAATATAAGAGATGATAAAGTTAAACCTTGAGAAGAACAACGCCCAGCGAGCTTGACGGGGCCAAAGACGACGAGCACCTTCAATGTTAGAAATTTTTTTGTGGTCTGTCAGGATCAGAATGGGTTCCTTGGTTCCTTCCAGAAGATGTCTCCATTCTTGTAATGCCATCTTGATGGCCAACAACTACCTATTCCCCACGTCATAATTTCTTTCTGCTGAAGAATTTTTTTTAGAAAAAAACCCACAGGGGTGTAGTTTATCTTTGGGGGTGATTCTTTGAGAGAGAACCGCACCGGCTCCCACGTCGAAGGCGTCGACTTCCAAGGTAAAGGGGAGGGTGGGGACGGGATGTCACAGAATGGGGGCCGACACAAATGCTTTTTTAAGAGACTCAAAGGCCCGGCTGGCCTCCAATGGCCAAGAGGAAGGATCAGCCCCTTTTATTGTAAGGGCCGTAATGGGTGCTACCAAGGTAGAAAAACCAGCAATAAATTTCCTATAATAATTTGCGAAACCAAGGAAACGCTGAATCGCCTTTAAAGAGTTAGGTTGTGGCAATTCGAGTACAGAATTGAGCTTCTCTGGGTCCATGGTGAACCCTTTATCCGAGACAATGTATCCCAGGAAGGTAGTTGAGGATTGGTGAAAGACACACTTCTCCATCTTGGTGTAGAGCTTGTTGGCCCGTAAACGAGAGAGCACCATCTTGGTATGGAGAATGTGTTCTTCGAGGGTTCTGGAAAAAATAAGGATATCATCCAAGTAGATAATCACAAAAGAATTCAATAGACCACGAAAAACCTCATTCATAAAGTCTTGGAAGACTGCAGGGGCATTGCACAACCCAAACGGCATCACCAGGTATTCATAGTGCCCGCTGCGCGTGTTGAACACGGTCTTCCACTCGTCTCCACTGCGGATGCGAATCAGATTATAAGCCCCCCGTAGATCAAGTTTAGAGAAAATCGTCGCGCCTTGCAGCCTATCGAAGAGCTCCGGAATGAGAGGCAAAGGGTAGCGATTTTTTATGGTAATCTTGTTTAGGCCACGGAAATCGATGCACGGGTGAAGTGTCCCATCTTTATTTTTTTACAATAAAGAATCCTTTTTTGGCGGGAGAAGTGGATTTCCGGATGAAGCCTTTTTGAAGGTTTTCTGTGATATACTCGGACATGGCCTCTGTCTTAGGCAAAGATAATGGATATGACCTGGCTTTAGGAAAAGGAGCACCCGGAATTAAGTGAATCAGGCAGTCGAAAGGGTGATGAGGGGGAAGCTCTTCGGATTTGGCCTTACTGAAGACATCCAGGAACTCCGAATAAACGTCCGGTAGAGTGGCGCCTTGCGGGGTACAGGTTTCCAAGACAGCCAATTCCGCAGCGGACCGAGAAGATGATTCCACCTGGGAAGATCTCCATTGAACGGGGAACTCGGCAGTCCAATCGATGATAGGATTGTGTATTTGCAGCCATCGTAAGCCCAGGATGATTTGAACCGAAGGGGAATGGATGACATCAAAAGAAATTAGTTCTAAATGTCCATCATTCATAGAAAGTTCAATAGGAAGTGTCTCCAAGGAAATAAAAGCTGGCTGCAGGGGTCGGCCATCGATAGCCTCCAATCCGACCGGATCGGCCTTCTCCCGGAGTGGTTCGGGTAGCCACAGATGTAGAAGTGCAGCGCACAGCAAAGAACTGGA
Organism: Ascaphus truei; assembly: GCF_040206685.1. Taxonomy (NCBI): domain Eukaryota; kingdom Metazoa; phylum Chordata; class Amphibia; order Anura; family Ascaphidae; genus Ascaphus; species Ascaphus truei. The sequence continues at coordinate 144,929,589 of NC_134485.1, read as the reverse complement.
TCCACAGGACAGCAGCAGTATGATGAAAATAAAAGTTCTTTATTGGAAAGTCATGGTGCAGACAGGTATGGGTGCAGGAAAAAACCTCTGTCTCTAACGCGTTTCATGCCTTGCTGGCGCTTCGTCGGAGAGTACAGTGTGGTGTGCTGTGGTTGCCCTCTTATAGAGATCCCAATTAGCTTAATTTGGGACCTCCGTGTGAAATTTGTAAACCGGAAGTGACGCGACTCAACCTCACTAAAATTGAACGTTACACACTACACAAACTAAAAACAAATGAAGAGATAATTATAAAAAACGCCGACAAAGGCGGAGCTATTGTAGTGATGTCTAAAGAACAATATTTAAAAGAGGCCACGAGGCAACTCAATGATAGGGTTTGTTACCTTAAATTGGAGAAGGATCCCACCACTATTTACCTGTCTGAACTGAACACTCTCATTGATTTAGGCAGAGAATTGCGGGTATTAACGACTCAGGAATGTCAGTACTTGAGCAATCGTTGTCCAACCATACCGATATTTCACCATCTCCCAAAGATCCACAAATCTCTGGATAGTCCACCAGGGAGACCAATCATATCCAGCATTGGATCTTTGGGAGATGGTATATCGAGATATGTGGATATTTTTTTTACAACCTCTAGTGAGAGCACTCCCCTCCTATCTCAGAGATTCCACTCACTTGCTCACAATGCTAAATGAAATCACTTGGTGTCACAATTATTTCTGGGTTACACTAGACGTGACATCTTTATACACGATTATTAGACACGAATTAGGCATCCAAGCAGTCACTCACTTTCTTAACACTTCCAACTTACACACGCCTCAAATCACATTTTTATTAGATTGTATTATTTTTCTCTTACAACATAATTACTTTTTGTTCAATCACCACTTTTATCTTCAAAAACAAGGCACGGCAATGGGGACTTCTTTTGCACCTTCATACGCGAACTTATACATGGGATTTTGGGAAAACATTCACATTTTTGATGTCACTAACCCGTTCCGTAACAATATTATTTTCTATCATCGGTACATTGACGACCTTATTCTGATATGGAGGGGAGATTACTCTACACTACAGGAATTTATCAGTTACCTTAATAACAATGTATACAATTTAAAATTTACTTCATCAACTCACATCAATCATATCAATTATCTAGATATTAATTTATATATTGATACTGATTGCAGAATACAGACAAACCTGTTTCGTAAATCTAATGCCCGCAATTCTCTCCTCAGGGCCAATAGCAGTCATCCGAAACCACTTTTACGTGGTATACCAATCGGACAATATCTCAGACTAAGAAGGATTTGTTCCACCGAGGAATCCTTTTTGGAAGAATCTGAGATATTGAGTGAGAGATTTAGAAATCGAGGCTACCCTGAGGAACATATTCAATCTGCATTTGAAAGAGCGCTAAACACAGAGCGAGAACACTTATTAAATAAGTCTTCAGACAAACACAAAAACAAGAGACCAAAGGAACCAGATTCAGAAACACCACTTTTTATCACAACATATAGTAATCAGGCAAAATGCATTAAACAAATTGTAAACAAACATTGGAAGGTTTTACAACTAGATAAAGACCTTAACAAATACGTGTCCAACACACCAAGGTTTGTCTACAAAAAGGCAAAAACCATAGGCTATCACTTATCACTGAGTCTATTTGCCTTAGAATCCAGAAACACGAAACTCCCCAAAGGTTTCCATAAATGTGGGAACTGTGTCTATTGCAAGTACGTTACTCCTTTGTCAGAAATTACAAATAAACATACAGGACAGAAATACAGAATCAATCATTTCATGACATGTAACACAAACTATGTAGTGTATAAAATAAATTGTCAATGTGGTAAAATATACATCGGAAGGACGATTCGTCCGTTAAAGATTAGAATTTCAGAGCACTTACGCTCTATTAAAAAGAATAACTTGGAATTACCGGTAGCTAAACATTTTCATGAATGCCCACAAGGTTCGTTAAAAACTTTCACATTCCATGCATTGGAACATATCCCCAAACACATTAGGGGAGGCAATAGAGAATTGATTTTGAATCAGAGAGAAATGTTTTGGATTTATACCCTCGGGTCTCTTACACCCGGGGGTATAAATACCGATTGGGAACTGAAACACTTTTTACAATAAAACAATCACTGGTATTATAAATATTATGTTATGTACATACTATACATAGATCTATATTTTTCTCTATTATAAGGTATATGGTTATCTCTTTGTATCTCTTTGAACCTGATCAATAGAATGTATTATATATTGTTCTCTCTCCAATCTAGTTCTGTGTCATATTAAGCATTATAATTATTGTGTTCCTTTATTAATAACATGTTCTGACGTCCTCTGATAGGATTACATATGTTGTGAATAAGTGAATATAAGGCGCTAACAACTTAAATATATACAATAGTGATACGTGCAAGTGTAATATAAATTAATATAGGTGCTCAAATAATAAACCCTGCTCAAACCCTCTGGTAGAACCTGTTTCCAGGGTTCCAAGTAGAAAGATGTATTTCAAACAATCCAGGAGGAGCAAAATATAGGGAAATAAAAAACAGAAAACAGTGCAAATTTAAGTGCAGACGTTGAGACTATGATGAAAATATAATGACAATATCTTGGCTCTGTCGGTCTATCTACTCACAAGATGTAAGTGGTAAGTATGCAGTTGGCAGATTGGGCTGCCACCCCAGGTAGTAGCTGTGTATTGTGGATATCCCTCCAGGCTTATCTCGTCAGGGTAACCATGGTGTACATATGGGAGGAAACAAAGCTACATAGCGCGATCTGTCTTTCCAAAAACTTTATAAAATGAATATAAGCATATAAAATGTGCACTTACAATGTGCCAGAATTAAAAATGCATTTATCACAATCACAGTGATTCTAGGGGGTTTTGTCCGATCTCACCGCCTCCTCTCTGGCTCTGGATATCAGCCGTCTGCAGCCTGGAACACTCAGCTCCGTTTCTCCTCCGGTGCGTGTGACGTCACTGCTCAGTGGAAGGTACAGCTACGGATCCCTCACTAGACCAAAACACCACTCTACGCGTTTCGCCCAGCTCAGCAAGCTGTCAATGGCTTCGTCAGGAGTGTGTGCTGAGCTGGGCGAAACGCGTAGAGTGGTGTTTTGGTCTAGTGAGGGATCCGTAGCTGTACCTTCCACTGAGCAGTGACGTCACACGCACCGGAGGAGAAACGGAGCTGAGTGTTCCAGGCTGCAGACGGCTGATATCCAGAGCCAGAGAGGAGGCGGTGAGATCGGACAAAACCCCCTAGAATCACTGTGATTGTGATAAATGCATTTTTAATTCTGGCACATTGTAAGTGCACATTTTATATGCTTATATTCATTTTATAAAGTTTTTGGAAAGACAGATCGCGCTATGTAGCTTTGTTTCCTCCCATATGTACACCATGGTTACCCTGACGAGATAAGCCTGGAGGGATATCCACAATACACAGCTACTACCTGGGGTGGCAGCCCAATCTGCCAACTGCATACTTACCACTTACATCTTGTGAGTAGATAGACCGACAGAGCCAAGATATTGTCATTATATTTTCATCATAGTCTCAACGTCTGCACTTAAATTTGCACTGTTTTCTGTTTTTTATTTCCCTATATTTTGCTCCTCCTGGATTGTTTGAAATATAGGATTACATATGTTCACAATTGTTTTTAATATATCTTGCTTGAAACGAGTTACTAACTATTCAGCAAAGATATCAGTGCAATGCTTGCCCTCATTTGTATTAAGTTTTCACCTCAGGGTTAGTCCACGGGTTGCCATGACTACATAACTATTATGTCAACAAACCACTGTCATGTGCACCGTAGCGACACGTCACTTCCGGTTTGGCATACATTGAAATTCGGTCAGATTTGACTTTTGCTTCATTGCCATACTTCTGGATAACCCCCCCCCCCCCCATGAGGTTAGATGACGCGCAAACTAATGCCAAACTCAGCCGGCAAATAATAGTGACTCGCATATCGCGATACGTCACTTCCGGTATACCAAGTGAGTCGCGTCACTTCCGGTTTACAAATTTCACACGGAGGTCCCAAATTAAGCTAATTGGGATCTCTATAAGAGGGCAACCACAGCACACCACACTGTACTCTCCGACGAAGCGCCAGCAAGGCGTGAAACGCGTTAGAGACAGAGGTTTTTTCCTGCACCCATACCTGTCTGCACCATGACTTTCCAATAAAGAACTTTTATTTTCATCATACTGCTGCTGTCCTGTGGATCCAGTTCTTTGCTGTGCGCTGCACTTCTACATCTGTGGCTACCCGAATCATTTCTACCAGCAGAAGCACGCATTCCAGAAGGCACAATAGGCAAGGTCAAGTGAGTTGTACCTTTAAACAGTACATAGAGGTATTTTATTGGTGTGTTTATGCAAAGTGTCAGTACCAGTCCATATTGGCAGTGAGGGGGTGGGGCTCATATATCTCCATTACCCACACTCACCAGGACATTTATTCAGGTCACAGACCACACACTCACCCATATATACCTCACTCAATTATATACCTCAAACCCAGCCTACTCCCTTCAATCAAGACATTATCGTTTATTACAAATCATGTCACTTGAGCACTATATCTGAACAATGTTCTTCTACCTGTTCTCCCGGAGTGGAATGTTGTGATGGAGAGCAAAAGCCTGATTTATGAAATTCCCTCCGGACCCAGAATCGAGGAAGGCCAGAGTGGGAGTCTGGATGCTGGCATACTTAAGGCGGACAGGCAGTAAAATGCGTTTGGGAAGACCTTGTGCGGGAGAGGGAAAAGAAGAGATGCTACCCAGAGAGATTCCCTCATACCTCACTGGGCGCTGGCGTTTTCCCGGCCTCAAGGGACAACGCGGCAGGATGTGCTGAGGAGATCCACAATAGAAGCACAGGCCTTCGTTTCTCCGACAAAGTCGCTCCATAGAAGGAAGTTGGAGACTGCCCAGTTACACGGGTTCTGGAGCATCCAATGCCGGTAGAACAAGAGCAGGAGACCTGGAATTAGAAGACATGGAAACAGAAGTACGAGGACGTTGACGTTCAGCCCGCCTCTCCAGAAGTCTTTGATCCACTCTGATGCACAAAGCGATTAGGGCCTCCAGTGAGGATGGCCTTTCACGAGCCGCCAGCTCGTCCTTTAAAGATTCCAAAAGTCCCTGCCAGAAAGCCGCGGAAAGTGCCCCATCGTTCCAATCAGTCTCAGCCGCGATAGTCCGGAACTCCAGAGCGTAATGTGCCACTGATCACCGACCCTGCGAAATGTGGAACAAGGAGGAATCAGCCATATAACTACGTCCAAGGGTGTCAAAGACTAAACGAAATTCTCTTACAAAGTTAGGGAAGTTGTAAGTGAGTTCAGGTTTCAGCTCCCAGATTGGTGAAGCCCAGGCCAGGGCGTCCCCGGTGAGAAGGGAAAAAACATAAGCTACCTTGGTACGATCCGCGGGGAAGCGAGAGGGTGACAGTTCGAATTGTATCTCGCACTGATTTAAGAACCCACGGCATCCAAGTGGGTCCCCCGCGTATTTACTGGGCGTAGGAATACGCATCTCAGAAGAAACTGTTCCTTCACGGGAGACAGTGGGAGGGGTAACAGAAGTGGAGACATTAAGCTGGTGAGTTTGAGAGGTTAAGGTAGCAACCTGTTGGTTAAGAGCGGTAACCTGGTTGTCCAAAAAGGTAAAGTGTTTGGAGATAGTGGTTAGGGTATCTTCCACCTCAGGGGGGTCTGGTCTGATGGGCTATGCATAATGTAACGCTCGGCCTGCCAACAAGCCAGACGAGACCCCAGGACTGAGGTGGAAAGGAGTAATATCACACACCTAGCAGTAAACGGGGGCACGGCCGGAGTGTGGAAGCAGTGTAGGTGGTCCGGGTAACAAAAATAGAATGGGTTACCGTACTTGCCAGCTCCAGCGTAGAAAGGTAAAGTCCGTAAGCCAATGGTCGTGGGATGGAGAGAGCAGCGTAGTAGAGTGTCCGTAAGCCTGGGTCGTGGAGTGAGCAGCGTAGTAGAGTGTCCGTAAGCCGTGTCCAAGGGATATAGAAGTCTGCAGGGTAGAAATATCCAAAGCCAAATCCAAGGGTTCCAGAGAGCAGCGTAGTAGAAGTCCAAAGCCAAAGGTCTAGATCCAGGGAGGTCAGCAGTATATCCAGGGACAGGAACAGGGACTGAAAGACAAAAGGAGCCAGGCAACAGCAGACAGCACCAATGTACAGAAGCTATGCAGAGCAAAGAGGAAATGGTGAGGGAAGACTAAATAGGGGGCTGGGACCTATCAGAGGAAGGGGAGGAGTGGCCCGAGGATGGACCTGATAGGAGAGAGGTGCCTGGGTAGCTGGGGCCTATTAGAACTAGGGGAGGAGTGGAGGAACGGCCGGGGAAGGTCCTGATAGGAGAGAAGGGTCTGGGGGGTCGGTCCTGATGGAGCAGGGGCAGGGAAGCGCGTGATACGCGTGCCGCATCAGAGGAGGCGGAGTCAGGCGCCCGGCACCAGCAAATTGAAGCCTGGGTCCGCGCGCGCCCGTAGGGGTGATGCGCGCGCCCTGGAAGTGTGGGAGCAGCCGTGGAGGGGGCCGCACGGAGTGAGGCACGCCGCCGGGGAGCCTGGGCGTCACGGACCAAAGGTAAGGAGGCGCTGGAAGCGGGTGTACCCGCAGCGCGGATCCTTACAGCTTGTAGGTTTATAGAGCGCAGGTTTCTGCAGAACTGAGGGGTAGATGGAGGTGGAGAAGGGGAGAAGCGAGAGAGAAAAGATGAGATGAGGTGATGGTCAGAGAGAAGTTAGGGGAGAAATGGAGATATCAGAGAGGGAGAAGTTTTTAGTGAAAATCAGGTCTAGGTACAGTAGTGGTCATCCTTGTGGTTGCTGGCTGCAGTCCACTGTTGAAGACCAAAAGAAGAGGTTAGAGAGAGAATCCCAAGGGAGAAAAGGGATCATCAATGTGGCAGTTGTGATCCTCAAGGAGAAGAACAGGAGAGTATGAGGAGAGAAAGAAAGAGAGCCAGGATTCAAAGTGAGAGAGAAAGGCAGAAGGGGGATGAGTAGAGGTAGGTGGGCGATAGATGACCGCCACGTGGACAGGGAGAAGAGAGAAGATCTGGACAGTGTGAGCCTCAAAGGAGGGAAAAGCAAGAGATGGAGTGTTTAAAGTGCTGGTTGTTTAAAGTGTGTGCAGTTAGAAACAGAAGCAGTTTGAACAAGGAAGTGGTTAAACAAGGTATATAATATTGAAGTACAGTTTACTGTTAGTACTTATAAACTTCATAGTTGCTAGAATGAGCAGGATTGAAAATGCCACTCAATGCACATCTTGCCACATGTATGTGCACTTGGAGCAGCTGTTCCAAGGAGCAAATCGTTGTGGGATGTGTGAGCGGGTGGTCTCTTTAGAGTCAGAGATTGCTGATCTGAAGAGGCATCTTGCAATATTGAGGGACATTGGCAATCTTGAAAGGGGTATAGAGCTCACTGAGCAGGCCCTTGCTTCGACTAGTGGTGCAGATGATGGTGCTGTTAGGGAGGAGCAGGTAGGTAGCTTGGTTGCTGTTAGTGAGGAGCAGGTAGGTAGCTTGGTTGCTGTTAGTGAGGAGCAGGTAGGTTGCTGGGTGACAGTTAGAAGGGGAAGCAGGGGCAAAAGGGAGAGGCAGGTCGTTTCTGAGCTGACCCATCCCAATAGATTTGCCATGTTGAGTGAAGATATTGGGAATGTCGGGGCAGAAATGGCAAGGCTGAGGGAGACTGATTCCTCTAGTAGCCAGGAGAATAGTTCCTCCAGCACAGTGGGGACTCAGGATGCTCAGATACAAAGAAAGATTGTGGTGGTAGGGGACTCCATAATTAGGAAGGTAGGGAAATCTGTTGCCGTGACCGCATGAACCAAACAGTTTGTTGTCTCCTGGGTGCTCGGGTTCGGCACATTGCGGATTAGGTAGACAGATTGTTGGGGGGGGCTGGGATTGACCAGGCGGGCTTGGTACACGTTGGCACCAATGACAAAGTTAGAGAAAGATGGAGGGTCCTAAAAAATGATTACGGGGAACTAGGCCAAAAGCTTAAGGCAAGGACCTCCAAGGTAGTATTTTCTGAAATACTACCAGTGCCATGCGCTACTGCAGGGAGACAGTTAGAGATCAGGGAGGTTAATGCATGGCTAAGAAAGTGGTGCAGGAAGGAGGGGTTTGGGTTTTTAGAGCACTGGGATTCCTTTTCTGAGAGGTGCCATCTATATTCTAGGGACGGATTGCACCTCAATGAAGAGGGATCTTCTGTGCTAGGGAGGAGAATGCTAAAGAGGTTGGAGGAGATTTTAAACTAGGATGGAGGGGGAAGGGGAATGAAACAGATAATGAACTAAATGGAATAGAGGAGGATACAAGGTGGTATGGAGGTAGAATGGGGGCAAGTGCGAGTTTGACAAGCAGTGAGACACCCATAGTAAATACAGATAATACTAGAAAACTTCTAAAGACTAAACCAAATGGGCGCAGAAAGGAAGGAGCAGATAAGATAATAGTACAGGCTGAAAAAAAACTGAAATGCATGCTTGCTAATGCAAGAAGCCTGACAGATCAAATGGGGGAGCTTGAATTAATAGCTGCAAGGGAGCAGTATGATATCATAGGCATTACTGAACCATGGTGGGATGAAACTCATGACTGGACAGTTAATTTAGAGGGTTATTCCCTTTTTCGGAAGGATCGAACAAATAGAAGGGGAGGTGGAGTATGTTTATATGTTAAACCGGATTTAAAAGCTATTATAAGGGATGATGTATATGAAGGGATTGATGAAAATGTAGAGACTTTGTGGATAGAAATTAGCAGTGGAGGTAAAAGTATAAAGAAAATGTTTGTGGGAATATGCTATAAACCACAAAATATCTATGAGATTGAGGAAGCTAAAATACTTTTGCAAATGGAGAAGGCATCAAAACTGGGCCATGTTTGCATAATGGGGGATTTTATTTATCCAGACATAGACTGGGGCAATGAGATTAGCATTACAACAAAAGGAAACAGGTTTTTGGGGGTGCTTAAAGACAATTATATGACCCAAATTATTTCAACAATAATTTTTTTATTGGGTGTATGGTACATGTACAACACAGTCTAACAACACACTGTCTTATATTTCTGCCCACACTTTCCCTTATTTTTGCGTGTGAACCAACGTGACTCACAAGGGTGACAGACTGACTCACATGACATACAACAACAACACCTGGAGGGGGGGGGAAGGGCGGGAAGGGGGGGGATCCGCACGCAGAGCACAGGACTCGTTATCCTTTTTGATCTTCGCTTCGTGGCAAAGAAGGCATTCTCCTCGGGTTCTGAGTAGTGTAGTGTGAATTCTTGTCGGCCCTACCTGTCCTCTTCCCCATTACTGTCTGTACTGGCACTTCAAAGGAGAATGCATCTCAGACTATCATTGCAGTATGGTGGCGGCATCTACCCCCGGGATATCAAATTGGGCCAGCCACGGAGCCGAGACTTTTAGAAATTTTGTGCCGGTGTCATTAACCAGACTCGTCAATTGCTCCATCCGGCACACGTACCACATTCTATTCCTAATTTTCGTGATTGTGGGTAAATCTGGTTGCTTCCACAATGCTGCGATTTCGCACCGCAGGGCTGTTGCAAAATGTGCAACCAATTTATGCGCTGGTCTGCTTAGCCCCTGGGTGCGTCTGCCTAGCAAGAACAACCAGGGGTCCAAGGGGACCACGATTCTGAGAATTCTCTGCAGCCAATTTCTAATTTCCTCTCATATCGGGGCCACCTTGGTGCAATTCCACAGCATGGGTAGCAAGTCTGCTTGTTCCCCACATTGTTTTGGGCACAATGGAGGGTAATCCTTCACAAATTTAGCCAATCGCATTGGGGTGAGATACCACCTCATCAGGACTTTATATGCATTCTCCTTTAAGGTTGTGCATATAGAACTTTTTGCCGCTGCCAGTACAATGGTGTCCCAGTCTGCGTCTTCTAGCGTCTCCCCTAAGTCCAGCTCCCATTTAGTTCTATAGCTAAGTTTAAAGTCATCTGTTGTTCCAGGACAGAACACCTCCCTGTAAATCCTAGAAGTAAGTCCCATGGTGTCCGTCCCTCTCGAACACAGCTGCTCAAAATTTGTGCGCCTGGGGCGTTTTGCGGTTTTAGTGTAAAATGCTCGTATTTGGAGGTATCTAAAAAATTCAGAGTTTGGCAACTCGCTTTCTGATTTAATTTGTTCAAACATTTTTATAGAGCTTCTACCCTCCAAATGTAAGAGCCTTGTGAGGCCCTTCCGTTTCCATATTGCTAGGTTCTTGTCCGACAGGCCAGGAGCGAAATCAGGGTTCCCCACAAATGGGGTCATTAAGGTATGTCTTGTTGTAAGGGCGCACCTATACCTTGTAGCCTCCCAAGTCGCTAACGAGCCGCTCAGCGCGGCTAATGGTACACCTATGGTCTTAATTACCTTTTTTGGCAGCCAAATTAGGTCCTGTAGTACTACAGGTGCACAGCAATCTTTTTCCAGTTCCACCCACCTTCGCAGGCTTGGGTGTAGATGCCATTGAATAATTTGGGATAATTGGGCCGCTCTGAAATACGATATCAAGCAAGGTTCCGACAGTCCTCCTCTCACAGTTGGCCTAATTAGTGTACTAGTTTTGATACGTGTTTTTTTATTACCCCAGACAAATTTCACCATAGAGGACTGCAGACTAAGGATATAATCTCTGACCACCTGCACTGGCAGGGTCTGAAAGAGGTACAAGATTCCAGGGAGGAGATTCATCTTAAGGCTCTGGATCCTGCCGATCCAGGAAATTGCGTAGCCTGACCACTTTCTCAGATCTTCCTTCAGTGTACTTATAAGTCTGGGGTAATTGGCTTTATATAAGGCGCTATAGTTTTTGGTAATGTTAACCCCTAGGTATTTAATGGAGGAGGCTTGCCATTTGAAATTGAAATTCAACTCGATTAATTTTTCAGTGACCTTTGGCAGGTTTATGTTTAGTGCTTCTGACTTGGCCTGATTGATTTTAAACCCAGAAATCTTATTAAAATCTCCCAACAAGCTAAAAACATTCGGCAGAGAGGTGAGGGGCTTTGATAACGCTAGGATAACATCATCTGCGTACAGGGCAACTTTATGTGACTGCTCTTGGATTTGTATTCCTGTTATGTCTGGGCTGAGGCGTATATGTGCCGCCAAGGGTTCTATGCATAAGGCGAAGATAAGTGGGGACAGGGGGCACCCCTGTATGGTGCCGCTCTGTATCAGGAATTCCTCCGACAGGAAGCCCTGGTGCCTAACCTTCGCTGTCGGTTCCCGATACAGAGCTAGAATTGCGCCCAACATTCTCCTCCCTATACCAAACTCCACAAGGGTCTCTCTCAGGTAGGGCCAGTCAATCCGATCAAAAGCTTTTTCGGCGTCCAGACTTAGTGCCATAGACGGGATATTTTTTCTTTGAGCCAAATCAATTAGGTCTATTATCCGTCTAGTATTGTCTGCCGCCTGTCTGCCGCCTGTCTGCCACATATGAACCCTACCTGATCAGGGTGGACCAGCTTTGGCATTACTTTGTTTAATCGGTTTGCATATAATTTGGAAAATATTTTGGTGTCCGAATTTATCAACCATATTGGTCGATAGCTTTTACAATCTTCTGGGTCCTTCCCTTGTTTATGGATCACCGAGATTGACGCCTGTAGCATCTGGCTAGGTATTGGGGCACCCGCCAGAAAGGAATTGAACAACCTCAGTAGGTGAGGAGCTAGTAATTTCCGGAATTTTTTGTAATACAGATTAGAGAAGCCATCCGGGCCCGGTGCTTTGGCTGGCTTCAGTGACTTAATTACCTCTGTCAGCTCCTCACCTGTGAAATCCTCCTGTAGCGCGTCCCTCTCCTCTCTGCCCAATCTGGGTAACTTAGCCCCTTTCAAAAATGTCTTTAGTTGTATATGAGTGGTCTCGTTATGGGAGACCTTTGCCCCATCATAGAGTGTCTCATAGTAATTTTTAAATTCTTCTACAATTCGTTTTGGGTCAGAAGTATAGTCACCATTCTTTGTCCGAATTGCCTGAATGTGAAAATTATGTGTTTTATCTCTAAGTTTATTGGCAAGCAGGGTATCTGGCTTGTTCGCTTTTTCATAGAATTTTCATTTAGACCAAGTCAGCTCCTTCTCAGCTCGGGAGGACATCAGTAGGTTTAACTTTGTTTTTGTATCAAGCCAGGCCTTCAGGGTCTGAGCCTGTTTATCATTTTTATGTAGGGCGGATAGGACTGCCAATTCCGATTGCAGATTTTTGATCTTACTGTCCTTTTCTTTTTTCCGCCTACTTGCTATCCCTATGAGCTCACCTCGCATTGTCGCCTTATGGGCCTCCCATAGGGTGGATTGTGATGATACACTACCCATGTTTTCCAGGAAGTAGTCCCTGATTCTATCCCCTACTTTTAGTTCAATCTCTGGGATTTTGATCAATAACTCATTGAGTTTCCAGGTCGCTCCTGGTCTGTCTAGCCCAAAATCAGTGCACCGCAGCTCTACTGGTGCATGATCTGACCATGAAATATCATGGATTCCCATGTGGGAGATCTGCGAAACCATTCTGTTATACACAAAGAGGTAGTCTATCCTGCTGTATCAGTCATGTGGGTGCGAATAGAATGTAAATTCCTTCTCACCCTGGTGCTGTTCGCGCCAAATGTCTACTAACCTATTTGCCCGCAGGCCCCGCACCTGGGCGACTCTAACCTTCGGACGTTTGTGGCCTCCTGGGGTGCATCTGTCTGTGATTGAATCTAGGGTTTGATTAAAATCACCTCCAAGGACTACACCGCCTTGTGCCACTTTGCTCAGGGTTGTAAAGAATCTGTCCATGAAGGTGTCCGCCTGGTCGCTGGGCGCATATACGTTCGCCAGCGTGATGGTTTTCCCATGGATTTCGCCCACCACAATGATGAACCTCCCATTTTTATCTTTTTTGGTTAACTTAATATCTAACGCTTCACGATTATGTATGAGGATTGCTACGCCTTTTTTCTTTTTATTGGCCGCAGCTGAAACCCATTGCTGGTATCTTATGTCTATATACTTCGGGGAGCTCTCTTTAGAAAAATGCGTCTCTTGTAGTAAAATAATATCGGGGTCTTGTTTTTTATAATCATTCATGGCCATTTTCCGCTTATGGGGGCTGTTGAACCCCTTAACATTATGGGAAATTATGGTAATGTTCCTACCCATTTGTGGTGTCTGGGGTCTTTTCTTGTCCGTGGGCCTTGATGTAGGTCCGCGAGTTCACTGCTTCTTTCACTCTGTCTCGGGTCCCGTCGCATACGTCCTGCTCCTTTCACTTGTGCGGGGGAAAAACAAGGGGGTACACACCAGGGGGACATAGAAAGGACAACATATATACAAATGAAACAGCCGGTGGGCAACCGGGGATAAATCCTCGTAGCCACCCTGCTTGCCCCTACTGGTTTTCAGGTCCGGCCTCTGGTTAGGACGGTCTTCGGTCCTCTCACCGAGCCCAGTTCAACCGGTCCAGTGGGGTCCTTCATGGGCCCCCTGGGGATTGGCCCCCAGGTTCCCATGTGGAGTCCCATGACGATGGCGGGCGGGGACCACCACTCCCCTCTCTCCGCCACGAGCAATACATATTAAATAACAACAACAACCAACATCCACTTTCTTGGCTTAAAAAAAAAAAAAAAAAAAAAACTTAGCGCTCCCTAATTGCGCTTTAGCACTATGATTGGGGTCCCCCTTTCGCAATTGTTTGTCGCCGGCCCCTCCTTTCTGCCTGCGTTTACCCGCCTGCCCTTGCCCCTGGCCCCTTATACCCACGCTCTGGTCTCTGGCTGGGGCTCTATCGTGTTTTTATTTTCCTACAGGGACGGCTTCCTGCTCCTATACTACTGTGACTACTGTACTGTATACTACTCATTACTACTCATATACTACTCATTGGCCTATGGGTCAGGTGTCTGTCTGATGTAGCTTATCTTATTTGTGGCTCCCTCCTCTTCCTCAGTATTTTACCAGCTTGCTTGATTAAACTTCTTACTCGCCTTCTGCCCTCTAGGCTCTATGTGTCCTTCTTTGGTGGCCCACATCAATTTCCCATCCCTGCCGCCTTCTTCTCTTACACCCTGCCTTATGCCTGATCCGTTCCCTGCCTAGGTGCGGTGGGCCCCTCAGACCCCATCAACCTCTCTCTTATCTCCTAGACCTAGGTCCGCGGCGGCCTGTGCCATTCCATTGCGCGGGTGCGCTAGCCTACTTATGCTATATGGCCGCTAATGAGCCCCTGGGCCCATGGCCTAGCTTGAGCATGTCCCGGCTCCCCCTTGCTGTCAGCGTCTGGGTCGCGCCTCAGTGATGCGGACCGTGCTGCCGCTGACTCCTTCCGGTGCGGGTCTCTATGTGCCTCAACCAAGATGGCCGCCTGGCCATATCCGGTGACGTCCATCCGTTTTCAGGCATTTTCGTACCGGACGTCAACGGGGGTGGATGTCTTCCCGCGCTGTCTTCCCGCCACAGGTGCTTCTTCTTCCGCTGCTGCACTGACCCAAATTATTGAGGAACCAACCAGGAGAGGGGCAGTACTGGATTTGGTCATATCAAACAATTTAGAAGTAATAACAAATATTCAAGTCCTGGAACATTTGGGTAACAGTGATCATAACATGGTCTCTTGAAATAAATGATCAAAAAACAGATTACTTGGGTTCAACAAAGACCTTAAACTTTAGAAAAGCAGATTTTAATACATTCGTATTAAGTAATACCGTAAGGACCCGCGCTGCGGGGCCTCCCGCTACCAGCACCTCCTTACCTCTTCTCCCCGCTGCCTCTGGGTCCCGGCGGCGTTCCCCGGTCCTCGGCGTCTCCCCCGCGGCTGCCCCTGATATGTCCCAGCCCACTATTTAGTCTCCCCTCATCAATACCACAGTGCTCTGCATAGCTTCTGTACCATGGTGCTGTCTGCTTCTGCTTGGCTCTCTTGTGTTACAGTCCCTGTTCTTGTCCCTGGATTCTCTGCTGACCTCCCTGGATTTTGACCTTTGGCTTTGGACTTCGATCACGCTGCTCTCTGGACCCCCTTGGATTTGGCTTTGGACTCTCTAACTTGCAGTCTTCTATATCCCTTGGACTCGGCTTACGGACCCCTACTACGCTGCTCTCTCCGCTCCACGACCCAGACTTACGGACCACTCTATCACGCTGCTCTCCCTACACCTTGACCATTGGCTTACGGACTTTACCCTTCTACGCTGGAGTTGGCAAGTACTGAACTCTTTCTATTTTTGTTCCCTGGACCAGCTACGCTACTTCCACACTCCGGCCGTGCCCCCGTTTACTGTTAGGTGTGTGGTATTTCCCCTTTCCACCTCAGTCCCGGGGTCTAGTCTGGCTTGTGGGCAGGCCGAGCGTTACATTATGCAGAGCCCATCAGACCCAGACCCCCCTGAGGCGGAAGATACCCTAACCACTATCTCCAAACACTTTACCTTTTTGGACAACCAGGTTACCGCTCTTAACCAACAGGTTGCTACCTTAACCTCCCAGATTCCCCCGGTTAATGTCTCCAGTTCCATTATCCCTCCCACTGTCTCCCGTGAAGGAACAGGCTCTTCGGAGTTGCGAATCCCTACGTCTAGTAAATACGCTGGAGATCCGCTTGCATGCCGTGGGTTTTTAAATCGGTGCAAGATACAATTCGAACTGTCACCTTCTCGCTTCCCCATGGACCGAACCAAGGTGGCTTATGTTTTCTCCCTTCTCACCGGGGACGCCCTGGCCTGGGCTTCACCAATCTGGGAGCTAAAACCTGAACTCACTTACAGCTTTCCCAACTTTAAGAGAGAATTTCGTTTAGTTTTTGATACCCCTGGACGTAGTGATATGGCTGCTTACTCCTTGTTCCACATTTCGCAGGGTCGGAGATCAGTGGCACGATACGCTCTGGAGTTCCGGACAATCGCAGCTGAGACTGACTGGAACGATGGGGCACTTTCCGCGCCTTTCTGGCAGGGACTTTCGGAATCCTTAAAGGACGAACTGGCTACTCGTGAGAGGCCATCCTCATTGGAGGCCTTAATCGCCTTATGCATCAGGGTGGATCAACGACTTTTGGAGAGGCGGGCTGAACATCAACGTCCTCATACTTCTGTTTCTATGCCTTCTGCTTCCAGGTCTCCTGCTCCTGCTTTACCAGAATTGGACGTTCCTGAACCCATGCAACTGGGCAGCCATCAACTTTCTTCTACGGAGCGACTACGTCGGAGGAACGAGGGCCTGTGCTTCTATTGCGGATCTCCTGGGCACATCTTGCCGCGTTGTCCCTTGAGGCCGAGTTCCCCATTCAATGGAGATCACCCCATGTGGAATTGCCTCCTCCATCCACTGCGGTATTGGCGTCTTGGAAACCTTTCCCCCGCAAGACGCCACCCTACCGGATGTTTATTCGGAGTTCCTGGACGTTTTCAGTAAGACCAAATCCGAGGAGCTTCCCCCTCATTGCCCTTTCGACTGCCAGATTGACTTAATTCCGTGTGCACCTTTTCCTAAAGCCAGGTCTTATCCATTATCTTTGCCTGAGACGGAGGCCATGGTCGAGTATATCGCAGAGAACCTTCAAAAAGGCTTCATCCAGAAATCCACCTCTCCCGTCGGAGCAGGATTCTTTTTTATAAAAAAGAAGGATGGGACGCTTCGCCCGTGCATCGATTTCCGTGGCCTAAATAAAATTACCATCAAAAATCGCTACCCTTTGCCTCTTATCCCCGAGCTCTTCGATAGGCTGCAAGGCTCGACGATTTTATCTAAACTTGATTTACGGGGGGCCTATAACCTGATTCGCATCCGCAGTGGCGACGAGTGGAAGACCGCGTTCAACACGCGCAGTGGTCACTATGAGTACCTGGTGATGCCGTTTGGGTTGTGCAATGCCCCTGCAGTCTTCCAAGACTTTATGAATGAGGTTTTTCGTGATCTATTGAATTCTTTTGTGATTATCTACTTGGATGATATCCTCATCTTTTCCAAGACTCTCGAGGAACACATTCTCCATACCAAGATGGTGCTCTCTCGTCTACGGGCCAACAAGCTCTACGCTAAGATGGAAAAGTGTGTCTTTCATCAATCCTCAACCACCTCCCTGGGATACATTGTCTCGGACCAGGGGATCATCATGGATCCGGAGAAGCTCAATTCTATACTCGAATGGCCACAACCTAACTCCTTGAAGGCGATTCAGCGTTTCCTTGGCTTCGCAAATTATTATAGGAAATTTATTGCTGGTTCTTCTACTTTGGTAGCACCCATTACGGCCCTTACCAAAAAAGGGGCCAATCCTTCCTTTTGGCCATTGGAGGCCAGTCGTGCCTTTAAGTCTCTTAAAAAAGCCTTTGTGTCGGCCCCCATTCTGCGACATCCCGTCCCCACCCTCCCCTTTATCTTGGAAGTTGACGCTTCCGATGTGGGAGCCGGTGTGATTATCTCTCAAAGAACCACCCCCGAAGATAAACTCCACCCCTGTGGGTTTTTTTCCCAAAAAATTTCTTTAGCAGAAAGACCTTATGACGTGGGGAATAGGGAGTTGTTGGCCATCAAGATGGCATTACAAGAATGGAGACATCTTCTGGAAGGAACAAAGGAACCCACATTCCATGTCTCACTGTTGAAACCATTCATCCAAGGCACACGATTTACTCATCCTTCACTTCGGCCTCCTCCCGCCATTGTACCAGGACAACAGGAATTTGAAATTCAGTCCATCATTGACTCTCGCATCTCCAGGGGCAAACTCCAGTTTTTGGTCCATTGGAAGGGATACGACCATAGGATCGTTCTTGGGTCTCGCATGCTGATCTTCACGCCCGGTCTCTACTCAAACAATTCCATCAAAAATTTCCCCTCAAACCTTGGATGGATCATCCGGAGTCCGACCCTCGAGGGGGGGGGGTACTGTAAGGACCCGTGCTGTGGGGACTCCCGCTACCAGCGCCTCCTTACCTCTTCTCCCTGCTGCCTCTGGTTCCCGGTGGCATTCCCCGGTCCTCGGCGTCTCCCCCGCGGCTGCTCCCACACTTCTGGGTCGTGTGCTTCACCCTTACGGGCGCGCGCAGACACATGCTTCCCTTTTCTGGCACCAGGAGCCTGACCCCGCCTCCTCCAGTGCGGCGCGCGCATCGGCGCGCTTTCCTGCCCCTGCTCCACCAGGTCCGCCCCCAGGCTCTTCTCCCCTATCAGGGCTTCCCTTGGGCCGCACCTCCGCTCCTCCCTTTCCCCTGATAGGTCCCAGCCCACCATTTAGTCTCCCCTCACCATTACCACATTGCTCTGCATAGCTTCTGTACCTTGGTGCTGTCTGCTTCTGCTTGGCTCTCTTGTGTTATAGTCCCTGTTCCTGTCCCTGGATTCTCTGCTGACCTCCCTGGATTTTGATCTTTGGCTTTGGACTTCGATCACGCTGCTCTCTGGACCCCCTTGGATTTGGCTTTGGACTCTCTACCTTGCAGTCTTCTATATCCCTTGGACTCGGCTTACGGACCCCTACTACGCTGCTCTCTCTGCTCCACGACCCAGGCTTACGGACACTCTACCACGCTGCTCTCCCTACACCTTGACCATTGGCTTACGGACTTTACCCTTCTACGCTGGAGTTGGCAAGTACTGAACTCTTTCTATTTTTGTTCCCTGGACCAGCTACACTACTTCCACACTCCGGCCGTGCCCCCGTTTACTGTTAGGTGTGTGGTATTTCCCCTTTCCACCTTAGTCCCGGGGTCTCGTCTGGCTTGTGGGCAGGCCGAGCGTTACAAATACATTGGGATGATGTATTTGCAGGGGAAAATGTAGAAGATAAATGGGCAGTCTTTAAAACATTGTTAGAAAAGCACACTTATCAGTGTATACCCTTGGGTAATAAGTATAACAGAAATAAGTCAAAACCAATGTGGCTAAATAAACAGGTAGGAGAGGAAATGGACAAGAATAGGCGTTTAGATTCTTTAAGTCAGAAGGGACGGAGACATCGTATCAGAATTATAAGGAATGTAACAAAAAGTGCAAAAGGGCAATCAAATTAGCAAAAATGGATAATGAAAAAAGGATTGCAATAGAAAGTAAGGTCAACCCTAAAAAGTTCTTTAAGTACCTTAATAACAAAAAAATGAGAAAAGAAAATACAGGACCCTTTCAGTGTGAGATGGGTAGGCAGATTATTGGAGATAAGGAAAAAGCAGAGGTATTAAACAAATTCTTTGCCTCTGTTTTACCAGGGAAGAATCAAGTTCAATAGTAGTGCCACAGGAGGAAGCCACAACCTCTATATTAATTAACAATTAGTTAACTGAGGAAAAAGTTCACAAGCGACTTGAAAAAATTAAAGTAAATAAGGCACCTGGCCCGATGGCATACATCAAAGAGTTCTCAAGGAGTTAAGCTCAGTATTAGCCAAACCATTATATTTAATATTCAAGGACTCCATTTCCACAGGCTCAGTACCACAAGATTGGCGTAAAGCAGATATGGTGCCAATATTTAAAAAGGGAGCTAGATCACAACCGGGGAATTACAGACCTGTAAGCCTGACTTCAATAGTGGGGAAACTACTTGAAGGTTTAATACGGGATAATATTCAGGAATACCTCATGGAAAATAAAATTATTAGTAATAGTCAGCATGGATTTATGAAGGATAGATCATGTCAAACTAACCTTATTTGTTTCTTTGAGGAGGTAATTAGGAATTTAGACCAGGGTAATGCAGTTGATGTGGTCTACTTAAATTTCGCAAAGGCTTTTGATACGGTTTCACACGAGGTTGGTGTACAAAATAAAGAAAATTGGACTCAGTAATAATATATGCACCTAGATTGAAAACTGGTTAAAGGACAGACAACAGAGGGTTGTCATAAATGGAACTTTTTCAGGTTGGGCTAATGTCGTGAGTGGAGTACCTCAGGGATCGGTACTGGGACCCCTGCTTTTTAACTTGTTTATTAATGACCTTGAGGTTGGCATCGAGAGCAAAGTCTCCATCTTTGCTGATGATACTAAATTGTGTAAGGTAATAGAATCAGAGCAGGATGTCATTTCTCTTCAGAAGGACTTGGAGAGACTGGTAATGTGGGCAGGTAAATGGCAGATGAGGTTTAATACAGATACATGTAAGGTTATGCATTTGGGATGCAACAATAAAAAGGCGAATTACAAATTAAATTGGGATGAATTGGGGGAATCCTTGATGGAGAAGGATTTAGGAGTGCTTGTAGATAGCAGGCTTAGCAATAGTGCCCAAAGTCATGCAGTAGCTGCAAAGGCAAACAAGATCTTACAGTACCTTGCATGAAATGGGCAATGGATGGAAGGGAAGTAAACATAATTATGCCACTTTAAAAAAGCATTAGTAACACCACACCTTGAATATGGAGTACAATTTTGGGCACCAATCCTAAGAAAAGACATTATGGAACTAGAGAGAGTGCAGAGAAGAGCCACCAAATTAATAAAGGGGATGGAAAATCTAACTTATGAGGAGAGACTAGCTAAATTAGGTTTATTTACATTAGAAAAGAGGTGTCTAAGAGGGGATATGATAACTATATACAAATATATTCGGGGATAATACAAGAAGCTTTCAAAAGAACTATTCATCCCTCGGGCAGTACAAAGGACTCTGGGGCCACCCCTTAAGGTTGGAGGAAAGGAGATTTCACCAGCAACAAAGGAAAGGGTTCTTTACAGTAAGGGCAGTTAAAATGTGGAATTCATTACCCATGGAGACTGTGATGGCAGATACAATACATTTATTCAAAAAAAGGTTGGACATCTTTTTACATAGGAAATGTATACAGGGATATACCAAATAAGTATACATGGGAAGGATGTTGATCCAGGGATTAATCCAATTGCCTATTCTTGGAGTCAGGAAGGAATTTATTTTTCCCCTTATGAGATATCATTGGATGATATGACTCTGGTTTTTTTTGTTTGCCTTCCCCTGGATCAATAAGTAAGTATAGATATAGGATAAAGTATCAGTTGTCTAAATTTAGCATAGGTTGAACTTGATGGACGTACGTCTTTTTTCAACCTCATCTACTATGTAACTATGTAACACAGCATACGCGTGTGGGAATTTTGCTAGGGTCTGGGGTTAGGAGGGCGAGGTCTACTCCGTGGCGGAGGTCCGGCGGTATCATCACACGTGAACCTGGTGTATGTGACGGAGTAACGGGTGAAGTTCTGGTTACATTGAGTTCCTTGCTTGATATCATTTTAATATTGTGAGTGGCCGTAATCTGGGTATTGGGCTACAAATAAGTATTTTATATACAGTATTAAGACTGGCAGCGGCGTCCCTACAGCATTGGTTCCGGCTCCATCTGCTTTTGGGATCGGTTGTGGGGCAATTCATTTCTTCCTTCTTTGTTTTCCCTGGTCTGTTTGTTTTTTGTGTTTGTGTTCTGTGTAGTTTGTCTCTGTGGCCGTGTAGACAATACTGTCATCATTATATAATGTATTCTCCAATACCATATACCCACATACCCGAGTGAGCGCAGCAGAATATTATTTTTTTATTTTTTTTTTTTACTTGCACCACTAATACACGTCAAGGTTGTTATTTTTTCAAAATTAAAAATCACTTTGCAAAATATGTTTCATATTTAAATTGATTTTGGAAATGTTCTAAGCGCAGTTGGGAATTGTAATAGTTTAATCATTTATTTAAATAGTATTATAATGAGAGTTTTGATTCTGTTAAAAATATCTTGCTCGTCACTGGCTGAAATAGGTGTACTGGCCTTTACTCCTTTTTTCTTTACTTTTTCTTCATAGTTCCATTTCTTCTTTATTTAAGTAGTCACAGTTTCTCAACCTGGTGGAGAAAATAGATATCTTGTCATGCATATTGTGGCATCTTTGTCATGATAATGTTGGTGTAATTAACCTGTGTTTTATAGCATACAGTAGTTCAAAGTTCTAGTAGATGAACAGTAATAGCCATGTATATTGATTGTAGGCTCTTATAGCTTTGTTGGACCAACAAAAGGTTTTTGATTGATAAAATTGTATTGTACAGCGCTTTCAAACTCTCATAGGTTACTTCTTCAAGTTTGCACGGTACACTTATGTTGTTCCCCTGAAAGGTGTCACAACCTACAATGAATCTGTGTTCCAGAGCACTAATATATATGTAACCCCCCTATGGGATTACAATGGTCTTGTAGGGGTTAATGGTGTGGACCCACATAGAGAGAGATACTTTATATTATTGGCTATTCCTGTGAAATAGTAGACACTGATGTAAGCTCCTAGGAGCCGGGCAGGGAGGGTTACTTACTGTATAAAGCACATTCCACCAATTTTACCCTACTCCTATCGGATTGCGATTTGGGCAATGCATATGATGAGTTAAGTAGTGCACATATTGTAATGAAGTTATCAATTTCTGCATCTCTGTTTGCCATTTTATTCCTCTTTCGTCAACAGCTCTACGCTAGCTCTTAGATGGCATAAACCAAAAAATTGCACTACATGTTCTGCAGCAAGAAGCAGAACTCTGTAAACAAAGGTTAGTAAGTTATTTCCTCCTTCTGATAAGTTAATTTTTCTTTTTACCTCCTTTTTATAAATAAAAAAAGAAAATATAAAAAAAACCCAGGTCTTGCAGCCAGAGTTGATACACCTTTAAGTTTTTTTTTTTCTCCACTTGTCCTCTGGAGATCAATGTTACAGTCAGTCCTCGGATTGCGGGTCCATGTTAATCCGTGGTGGTGTGTGTCAGATAAGCAGTTACGACGTTGGATAATGCGTCTAGCGGACTGAATTATGCAGTGTCGGATAAAGCGTTAGACAGAAAGTGGACCGTCGGATTCCGAGGACCACCTGTACAGTACGTCATACACCTAGCATGGAGTTAGAGGCAAGGAAGCAGCCATCTCTCAGATCAGAGCCACATAAGTATTTTTAAGTTTACATAGAGTACTGCACGCATCTGCAAAGTTAGCGAGTATTTGACACAGGTGCACAATTCGCACAAATAGAAACATTTCGCATTATCCATCAACCTCAATCAAAACTGAAAAATTGGCAACACAGTTGCCATGTGGTTTGAAATTCTCTTCATTTTCAGCCACTATAAATAGTGAACAGTGGGATTTTCTATGATTTATTTTTTTGCAAATGGGTGGTCAAATATAAAACTTAATTATGAAAGTTTGTTAGTATAAGAAAAGAAAAAAAACCTACAACTTTGTGGAGTTTTATCTCTCTATCTCTCTATCTATAGAGGCGACCAGGCTTAACCTAATGCGGCTGCCTCTGCATTTTAAAAATAGCATGGGTGGCGCGCGGCTGTCTTCGGCCGAGAACCAGCCAGTTTTCCCGCGCCTCGGGCGCTTTCAATAGTAAGTGCCATTAGCGCTTATCTATTGAAGTGGCCGCCGCGTTTTTAAATGGAGAGCAGACCCGCTGCGCTCCCGGCCAGCTCCTGGCGAACTTTAGATTAAAAGCTGCTGCAGCAGTATATATAAAACAGCGCTAGAATGATGAACAAAATCTAATAAAAATGACTCTAAGAGGAATAAAATATTAACAGAAGGAACCTATAACACACTGATTCTGTAAATAGAAAAATAACTAAACACAGTAAAATATACTCAGTCCTTGTATAAAGTCCAAGCAAGAAATAAAGAATCAATAATCCAAAATGGAGATTTGGGAGTTCCTGGCAGCCTTCTCCACAAGGGAAACTGATCCCAGAGATAATCTGTAAAAAGATAAAAGGGAAGGGAAAAGAGAGGCGCGCTCTCCTGGTGTAATATTGCTTGAACAATTTATTACACTAATAAAATCAATTGTGGTTAAACTCGGAAACAACGGCTGATAGCTCGCAGATTTGAGTATAATACTCACAGTCCCAGCTCGGCTCAGTATACTCCTCCACGTCTCTCCGCGTCTCTCCATTGGCTGTATATTGGAAAGAGTGATCTGAGTGCTACAGCCACGATCCCACCCACAGCGGAGCCTGGGACAGCGCCGGGTGTGTATTGACATCACTTCCGGGTCATTGGCAAAGCGGAAGATGCACAACGCGAACTACACGCGGAGAGACAGTGAGGAGTATACTGAGCCGAGCTGGGGACTGAGTATTATACTCATCTGCGAACTATCAGCCATTGTTTGTGAGTTGAACCACAATTGATTTTATTAGTGTAATAAATTGTTCAAGCAATATTACACCAGGAGAGCGCGCCTCTCTTTTCCCCTTCATATATATATATATATATATATATATTAAGTTATGGTGAGTAAAAAAAGTGACAAAAACCCTCCACAGGAAAGCAAATATGCAAATATAGCTGTATGCTCATCTGCATGTCTTAGGCAGGTCTGCAACCCCGCCTTTCCCCATTATCACCCAGCATACAGCACTCCCACTGCAGCAAGGGATTCTGGGAAATGACATGCAAATGAGCACACAGTGTCACTTTTTGCCTCAATAACCATTTTTAACATGGTTCCCTATAGGCTTAAGCTTGCTGCATGGTCACAGCTTTGAGCACAGCCAGGGTTAAGGTGCATACCCAGAAAACCACCCACAGACAGCTGTTTCGACCTTGATGGGTCTCATCAGTGTGGGGTTGATTTTAACTGGGAATGCAAGAGAGGCTATGGGATAGGCTATACCTTAATATTATCACCCAGCATACAGCACTTCCACTGCAGCAAGGAATTCTGGGAAATGACATGCAAATGAGCACACATTTGCATGTTAAAATCAACCCCACACTGATGAGACCCATCAAGGTCGAAACAGCTGTCTGTGGGTGCCTTGGCCCTTTGGCTTAGATCAAGGCGATATGAGTGCTCCTCTCGGCCTGCACAGCTATGACCAAATGCAGTACTATCCTATCTGGGGCTTCAGTAGGAAAGGTCTGTGGCAAGCTTTTGGCCCTCTAGCTCGTTGAGAGGTGGTGTCCAGGCCCCGGACCACAGAACCCCTGAGCCTTCGGGCTAAGGGGGGATGGCATTCGAACAACCCTCGAAAGAGGGGAGATGATGCGAACTCCCTTGCGGGCCTCGGGCCAGAGGGAGGAAGAGACGGATGTCCTGAATCCTAACGGAGGAAGGCATCAATGTCCCTGGAGACCTAGGCTTTCGGGCTGAAACCTTCAGGGAAACTGTGCACTGAGGGCGGGTCTGACTTCGGTTGGACAGTCCAAGGGCAAGCTCCCTATCCACTGAAGTGGACTGGGATCCGATGAGCGAGAGGGTGTACCCTCTCGGGAGGAAAAAAAAAAGCTGTCTGTGGGTGGTTTTCTGGGTATGCACCTTAACCCTGGCTGTGCTCAAAGCTGTGACCATGCAGCAAGCTTAAGCCTATAGGGAACCATGTTAAAAATGGTTATTGAGGCAAAAAGTGACACTGTGTGCTCATTTGCATGTCATTTCCCAGAATCCCTTGCTGCAGTGGGAGTGCTGTATGCTGGGTGATAATGGGGAAAGGCGGGGTTGCAGACCTGCCTAAGACATGCAGATGAGCATACAGCTATATTTGCATATTTGCTTTCCTGTGGAGGGTTTTTGTCACTTTTTTTACTCACCATAACTTAACTCAGTATTATGGTATGTCATCTGTATGTCATCTGTATGTCATCTGTATGTCATCTGTATGTCATCTGTATGTCATCTGTATGTCATCTGTATGTCAAAATCTATCAAGAAAAGGTTTGCAAAGCACGCTGAGCCATTTGCTCATTGGGTTCCCTCTTCACACCTTATTTAACTTTTCTCTCAAGCAGTTGCGGTCCCATGCTCCGTAAATATGCTTCACCTCTGTGCTCTCTGGCAATGTCAAAGGCTTCAGTGTTTCACACGTGTAGTACATCTTCTGAAACAGATACAGTTTTATAAACATGGGGTGAAGTCCCGCTCATAGTAGAACTCCGCAAGAGCACTGCAAAACCAGTGAAAAACCTGCACCAAATCATATTAATCTTCTTTGACAAAAGTACTGCTGTTTATTGCTGAAAATATAGGAAATAGACAGCACTCAATATGAAAATATGAAAAAATGGTGGTAACTAAACTGAGAAAGAACTGGTGCAAGGGAACAAGGAGGAACCCTAATCCCTCCACATAACCCAAATAAAAAAGAAGGGAACTTCCCAGCACTCATAAATGGAGAATAAGGATAAAGGGAATACAAAAAGTATATGTGTAAGGTAGCATTTTGGCTTTATTTTTGTTAAATAAATCATGACACAGTGTAATATGTCATGTGTTGTTGTTCATCTGAGGTTGTATTTACCTAATTTTAAGACCTGCTAAGGAACAGATTGTTATTATGTCCTGATATGTAAAACCATAGAATTCAAAGAGGGTGTACTTTCTTTTTCACATGACTGTGTGTGTGTATGTATATATATATATATATATATATATATATATATATATATATATATATATATATATATATATATATATATATATATATATATATATGTATGTATGTATGTATGTATGTATGTATGTATGTATGTATGTATATATATATATATATATATATATATATATATATATATATATATATATATATATATATATATATATATATATATATATATATATATATATATATATATATATATATATATATATATATATATATATATATATATATATATATATATATATATAAATGTAAGGATGTGTAATACAACGTGTATGAGTCCCAGCACCCCATTTAAAGGAGAATCAGACAAAGGTGAAATGAAAATAAAGAATATATTGATTGTACATAAGTGAATGCAACAAGGAATTGCACCTAGATAAGGCATGGAGAGTACATCTGATCAAGCAGAAATACACAATATCAAAATAAAGGGGAGAGGAGGAGTGGAGGAAAAAAAGGGGATGAAAATACAAATGGAAAAAACGATGTACAACAAACGTAAGAGATAAGGTGATATATACAAGGGGGGGCAAAGTTTTTGGACCTAAATCGCCCCTTCTTCATTCCCGTTCCCACAGACCTTTTGAGTCTATGATACTTCCCTTATGCACTTCCATCCAAAACCTCTCTTCTATATCAAGCACTAATGTTATGGTATGCTCACGGCATGAACTTGAGATATTAAATCTAGATAATGAAAATCTCCAAATATGTCTGAACACACAAAAACACACTAGAATATAACACCTGTATATACAGTATTAGATGAGTAAATAATCTGCCCTGTATATCTCAAGACTATATTGATCAATTCAAATGCTGAATATAGCTGTACTACAAGGTTACTCTCTATGGAACAAATTTCGTTTTTTTCATGATTGTGTTCATTGTTGCACTGACTGGCTAGCAGTGCACCGCTTCTCTTGCTATTTTTCGATCATCAGAATCCCTGCACCAGACGTAACTCCTCCTTTTTGCCTTATTGCTTACTCAAGGTTGACTTTGTAAACAGTATCTGTAATGGTTGCTTTTCACACTGGACTTTAGACTTGTGTTTCCCTGTTGTTGCTAGTTTGCTCCTTGGAGCTTGCCTGACCACTTTCACTTGTGGAGGCAGGTATCATTGCCTCAGTAGGGTGCCCATCATTAGCAGCACGCTGCTCAGTTTTTTAACAGAGTACAGTGTTAAGGGATTGTTCCTCCATTGTATACTGCCCATTTAGGCTTTAACTAATGTTCATGCTTACAGAAGGGATTTTTCCACTATCACTATATTTTCTGATTTGTTATAGGGAGTTTTTTTGTTCACAGGGGTAAGTTACTGTAGGTCATCTAGATCTTTGGGAACGGGCTTGAAGAAGGGGCTCACCCCCGAAACATTGCCCCCTTTATTCCCCTGCATCCCCGCTGTTTTCCTTGTCTTCCCCTTCCCTCTCCTTCCCCTACCCCGTGTTTATCCCTCCCCACTTATAACGTCTCAGACCATATTGGCTCTGTATACAAGAATATACCTTTTTGCAGGTTTAACATTTAGTTTAATTGTGGTTCATTTGATTGATGTTCTGTGTTTTTGTATTTTTTCTTGTCACCACATTAAAGTTAATTTGTCTTATTCCCATTATCCTTATTCTCCATTTATGAGTGCTGGGAACTTCCCTTCCTTTTTTTTTTTACTGCTGTTTATTGCTCCAATTTTACCTTTTGCAGCCAGGAAATTACAGTTAGTAAAGCAATAACTCCTGTTTAAGAAAATGGAAATTAATGCATTGCTAATTGTGCGTTCTAGACTTTTACAATATTAAATAGGGCAGTTGTGAGAAATTCCTGCCAATACTGATCAGTAATGTGTGATATTTTGCAGTTGCATTCTATTCTGACACCATGTGGTGTCACTGTGGGTTTTGGAACAAAAATTGCTTAATTCTCTATTGAGGTTCCCATTGTAATTCAAATCAGGGGAAATATGCACATAACTTGTTCAATAAATCAGCAAAAGAGTGCATGATTGAGAAAAAGACACGCAGTCCTGAAATGTCAAAAGCATTTTCCCTATTTCTCTGGTTTTCAAAACATACAATTTCCCAAAACAATTCTTTGCAAAACATGGGACAGAGAAGAACCGCAGAGACTGGGACCGTAAATTACAACAGATGGAGTGTAGGTGGATTCATACCTTAGGAACACTTGCACCTAATGGTATGAACGAAGGTTTTATTTATACTTCGTTCATTTAGACTTACAATGGTACTATTTTATCTCATCATTAGGCCACTCTTTGATATGGATTCTCATTGTAACTAGTCGTCCTATATGGGACCCTGTGGTATTAGTAGAACCCATACCCTTTGTGCCAGTTAACATATTGTGCCTATGGTGAGCTATTCAATGATATCCACTCCCCCTGCATGTACACATACGTGTGTATACAAGCATAGGCATGCATCTATGTGTATATGTATCTATTATGTGTGTATATGCCTTTAATTACATCTGCCACGGACTGATGACCCTTTGGGGTGATACACATATATGTACATGTGTATGTACACTACCGACACACTTTATTAAAGTGTGGCCGGTACCGCAAGCCGGGAGATTTCCCGGCTTGCTAGTGGCCGCCCCTCGGCGTGCCGCGCGTCATAGACGCGCGGTCACGCGTCTTCGGGAGCCTGCGCCCCCTGAACGCGCGTCCAGGGCTCCCCGAGGGAGCCCTGGTGTCCCGCGATCGCGGGACGGCGGCAGGGGGTTCCGGGGGACCCGGCGGACCCGGCAGCGGTAGGGAGAGCGCCCCGATCGGAGGGCGCTCTTCCGCTGCTTCGGCGCGCGCCCGTCACCCTCGGGCGCGCGCCAGGCTACTGCTGCGGCCAAGAACGGGCAAATGCTCGAATAAACTTGGCCGCAGCAGTATATGCATGTATGCTGGAGATCTGCAGTCATGTACTGTGCAGATTATAGGTGTAAGGATGTGTATACATATATATGATGGTTCTGCGCTGTCACTGACATAGGAAGCGCCATACTGTTCTGTTGCCAGTAAGGTCACCGAGTAAGAGTCAGGCTGCGCATGTGCGAGGAAAGCGCGCGAACGGCAACTAATCTGGAGAGACTTTGGGGGTTGCACTCTGAACTCTGAACTGTGGGAGAGTCAGCAGAGGCTGGGGACCAATAGGGTGCGAGACTCTGGATAGAGAAGACAGGATGCGTGTGGGCGGTGGGACACACGAGTGAGAGGTGAAGGAGGAAGGTGGCGGAACCTCGTGTGCGCGAGCGGAGGGTCAGTGACCCTTCCGCTTAGGTGAGAGACATTCCCCAGCCCCCAGGAGCATTACCCCTGTCATCGTAGGGTGCCGCTTTTGTAGGGACGGCCGTAGTAGTTAGGGAACCACCCTTTAGTGCGGTTCAGCTGCGGAGTTGCGGACACCATCTTGGTCTGGAGGACAGACCGCACAGCATAACGGAGTGTCGGCGCAAGGCTGGAGCAACACTGGGTACCTGTGTGAAGTGGTGTGGTCACCGTAGTGACCGGAAGGTATCTTTAATCAACAAGTGCACCTACACCGGTCATCAGGCGCTGATCCCGCCTCCCACTAACTAATTGGGGGCACCAGTGTGCCAGCGTACTATGCTATACAGACACTAGTTACCGGACATACTCCTAGGGAGAGTGGCAGAGCCACCTGTGTACAGAACATTATACCTAACAAGGTGTGGCTGAGCCACTGTGTGTGTGTTACATGATGTGATATATAGAGTATAAGGGTTAAGACGTGTCATGTATACTCTCTAAGCTTTCGTTACAAATTGCAATAGTAAAAGGTTGCCTGTTGCACAATACCGTTGTATGTTTCTTACTCAGGGCAGATTCTCTAACATGGGGATCCTGGGTAAGTGGAGGCGCTGGACCATGATAGTTAAGGGTATGACCCCAGGCTCTCCCATGGCGGAGGCTCAGAGCTCCTGAAACCACAGGTATATACAGCACACCAGTAGTTCCCTTAGATCTGGGATTCACAAAAAGGGCTACATTTGGAGGCGCTGCTGAGATACTTAGACCTGGGGTGCCCCCTCATTTTCTTTCTCATATTGTGCAACCAAAACACATCATGTCGGTGCGCTCGAGGTGCGCAAGTGGGCCCAGCGGCGCGGGATTCCCTTAAATCGTGCTTTCGCGCTGGGCCATGTTCCCGCCACAATCTCGTTAGGTACAGTGACCGAGCAGGTCCGCAAACTCCCGCTCCTGGACAATGCCCAAGTACAAGACCATTTCTATGACCGCGACCAGGCCTGGCGCCGGGTCTTGTATGCCACTGAACAAGATATATGCCCCGAGGCCTTGCCCCGTATACTGCTGTTGCCCGAGGCCCCGGGGGCGCGCTGCCCCATAGTCCAGGCGGACGCCCCTGCGCCCCTGGCCACTTCCACCCCACAGAGAGAGTATACAGCCGCAGTAGGTGCCGCGACTGGGGTCACAGACCATTCCCCTGACCGTGGCCTGCAACCGCGCTGGCCAGCAGCCCTGAACCTAGGCTCCTCGGCCACCCCGCCAGGCCTGCGGTCCGGCCTCAACCGACTTAGCTTATCCAGACTGGACACTTACCCCGCAGTTGGGGATAGCCTACCGGGAGACACCTCTATTCCCGCGATAGCAGCCGCTCTCCACAACACAACCCAGTCGCTCCAGTATAGGAAGTTAAAGGCCTTCTCCGGCGAGAAACCCATGCCCCAAGGGGAAGTAGGAATAGAGGACTGGTTGGATCACACAGAACAAGTGCTGCCTGAATGGACCTGCACGGACGCGGTCCGAAGACAACGCATCGTTGAGTGCTTACGGCCCCCCGCGTCCCACATGGTGCACTACTACCGAGATGACAATCCGGAGGCTGATGCAGCAGATCTCATCTACTGCCTGACAAAGGCGTATGGGGCTCCGGTGGATACTTATGCGTTGATGGCCAAATTTCACGCGTTAGCCCAGAAGGAAGGGGAAATGGTATCCGACTTCCTCAGGCGACTACACCTGGACTTATGGAATCTGGTGAGGAAGGGCGTGTTGCCAAGGATAGAAGCCAATGGACTGCGCACCACTCAGCTGTTGAGGGGGCTCCTACCCCTACACCCCGTGTCGGTACGGGTTAGTAGCTGTCTAACTCCCGGGCAAGCCTTATCGTTTCACGACCTAATGGATCGGGTCCAAGCGCACGAGACGGTGTTGTTAGGACGTGACCTGGCTCCTGGGAAAAAGCCCCTGCCCGGAAGTAAGGAAGTCAAGAAAGTGGAACCCAAGGCCGACGGACCCGAACCTGGGGACCTCGATCCCGACCACGAGGACGCCAGCACACCAGTGGCGCCCCGGCCTCGTCTCTCGACCGGGCGAAGCTCACCAACCGGGAAAAGCGAGAATTACCTCAGCCAGATTCAGTGCTACGCGTGCGGGAAGATGGGACATCTGCGTGCCCGTTGCCCCACCTTACGGAAAACGGCATCCCGGCCCGCGCAGTCAATGCCGTGCAAGACTCTGGAGGATGGAGGGACGTCGCCGCCATCCCCAAGCAGCCGAATCGGCCCCGCCGCCATCATTCGGGTAGTTATCGAAGGCATCTACGCCGCCGCATTGCTGGACATGGGATCTCAGGTGACCATCGTATACCGGCCCTTCTACGATCAACACCTCCATCGATTACCGTTACTCTCTGCGGATGCCTTGCGACTGAGGGGATTGAGTCATGAGGATTACCCCATAGACGGCGTAGTAAAGGTGCAGTTAGACATCCCACAGCTGAACACTGGTAAACATCATCCCATGGAAGTGGAGGCCCTAGTGTGCCCTGAACCGCAGGATCACCCCAGTGCCCCGATCATCTTGGGCACTAACGCTGATATTGTGCGCGCGGTGTTCCGCATGTATTTGCAAGAGGCGGGAGAAGCCCCGCTGCTGGCCCTGGCCGACTGCCCTGCTCTCCAAGAGGTCTGCGGGAAAATCGCGACTGAAGAAGAGCATGGGATGCTCTATAGTCAAGAGTGGGGACTGACTCAAATTCCCCCGGGGGAAGGAAGAATGATGGTCGCCGCATGCCACTACCCGGGTCGACGCCCGGAGGATCAGCTCTTCTCCTTAGAAAGCGTGGCCCAGGATGAGCACCGGCTGGGCTACGAAGTGTTGGCCTCCGTCAAGAAGTGGCCTGGAAAAATCCCTGAGCGCACCTGGGTATACGTGCAAAATATCTCCCCATATCCCATGAGCATTGATCGACGCCAGCCACTAGGCAGAATATACCCCGTGACTCCCGAAGAAAAGAGCGTAACGGGGCGACCCCATAACTATGGTCATACCTCCGGATCCCGGCTAGAATTAGACTTTGGGGATTCTCCGCTCCCTGAGGAGTGGAGGGAAAGGCTGCGGATCGAGTTACAAAGCGCCAACAGGTGTTCTCCACCAGTGACATGGATGTGGGATGCAGCCGCAGTGCCCGCCACACCATCCGAATGAGTGATGCTACTCCCTTCCGGGAACGTTCTCGACGACTCGCCCCACGGGACGTAGACGAAGTGAGAAGGTTAATCGCCGAAATGGAGAGGGCTGGGATCGTGCAAGGGTCCCGGAGTCCTTACGCCTCGCCCATCGTGGTAGTCCGCAAAAAGAACGGGACTGTACGCCTATGCGTGGACTACCGAACCCTAAATACCCGCACCATTCCCGATCAATACACGCTGCCCCGAATCGAAGATTTATTGAACGCTCTGACGGGAAGTACTTGGTTCAGTGTACTCGACCTCAGGTCGGGGTATTACCAGGTACCCATGGGCCAGGAGGACCAAGAAAAGACGGCCTTCATCTGCCCCTTGGGGTTTTATCAGTTCACACGCATGCCGCAAGGGATCTGCGGGGCACCCGCCACGTTCCAGCGATTAATGGAAAAAACTCTCGGAGACCTGAACCCGCAAGAATGCCTGGTGTACCTGGACGACATTATAGTGTTTGGGCGGACTCTAGAAGAACACTCCGAGAGACTAATGAAGGTACTGGATAGGCTTCAGGGGGAGGGCCTCAAACTGTCTCTGGACAAATGTAAATTCTGTCGGTCCTCTCTGACGTATGTGGGCCACATCGTATCGGCCGAAGGGGTGTCCACCGATCCTGGGAAGATAGAAGCGGTGCTGAACTGGCCTAGGCCTCAAAATATTCAGGAGCTGCGGTTGTTTTTAGGATTTTGTGGCTATTATCGGCGGTTCGTAGAAGGCTACTCTAGCAAAGCAAAGCGGCTGAACGATCTTCTAAGGGTGTACCCAGGAGAAACCGAGAGGAAGGGGGTCACGGCGCAGACGCCCTTTGGGGAGAAATGGACCCCAGAATGTGAACAGGCCTTCCTGAACTTAAAGACTAGCCTCACTCAGGCTCCGGTCTTGGCCTATGCGGATCCAGAACGGGAATATGTCCTACATGTCGATGCTAGCCTTAGCGGGCTGGGAGCGGTATTGCATCAGAAGTATGAGACAGGGCTACGTCCGGTGGCCTATGCGAGCCGAAGCTTGACCCTTAGTGAGCAGAACTATCCGGTCCATAAACTGGAATTCTTGGCCTTAAAATGGGCCGTGGTGGACAAGCTGCATGACTACCTGTATGGGGTACAGTTCGAAGTACGCACGGACAACAACCCCATGACATATATAAATACATCAGCCAAATTGGATGCCACTGGACACCGTTGGTTAGCTGCCCTGGCCAACTATAGGTTCAACCTCAAATACAAACCCGGACCCACCAACATAGGTGCCGACGCTCTATCTCGTCGACCTGGCCTTCAATCTACCCCTGATGAGGAAGTATGGGAAGAAATACCGGGTCCCGGGATTCGTGCTCTCTGTTCTGTGGCTGCGATAGTCGACAATCAGGTAGCATTCTCGGAATTACGGGTTGCTGACTCTTTGGGATGCCATTCACGAGCCATTCCTCGGGCCTATCAAGGTCGAGAAGGGATGAATATCACGGAAGACAATATCATCTCATGGAGGGATCTAGTGCATTACCAAACTCAAGACCCCATAGTGGAGATGGCTCGTCAAGCGGTACAACGAGATGATCCTTCTATACTGAAGCAAGCCCCCAAGAACTTGGTGAAACTCCTGTTGAACGAGTTTGGGAAGTTCGAAATGGACAATTGTTTGTTATATCGGGTGATACCATATCATAACCATCCCGATCGGCGTCAGCTGTTTCTACCGGAACGCTTGAGGACCCTAGTCCTTCGGGCCCTTCACGATGACCATGGCCATGGCCATTTGGGCATTGATAAGACATTTGGGCTGCTACAGGATAGGTTCTACTGGCCTAGGATGAGGGAGTCCGTGGAGCAGCATTGTCGAAGGTGTAACCGCTGCCTACAAAGGAAGACACTGCCCACCAGGGCGGCTCCCATGGCACACTTGAAAAGTTCGGGCCCCATGGATCTGGTGTGTATGGACTTTCTCTGTATTGAGCCCGACAGTCGGGGCGTTAGTAATGTTCTCGTGATCACTGACCACTACACCAGGTACGCCCAAGCGTTCCCTACGAAAGATCAGAAGGTCGTAACGGTGGCCCGAGTCCTGTGGGAGAAGTATTTCATTCATTATGGATTACCAAATTGTCTTCACTCTGATCAGGGCAGGGACTTTGAGAGTACACTGATAAAGGAACTGCTCACATTACTAAACATTGCCAAGTCACGAACTACCCCGTACCACCCCGAAGGGGATGCGTTGCCCGAACGGTTCAATCGCACCTTGTTAGACATGTTGGGGACACTGACAAGCCCACAAAAGACGGAGTGGAGTAAGCACGTCGAAGCGTTGGTGCATGCGTATAATTGTACCCGGCATGAGTCCACTGGGTACACCCCGTACTTTTTGATGTTCGGAAGAGAAGCCCGGTTACCGGTGGATGTGCGACTACGGATATCTACCGATGGGGTATCCAATAGGACGCATTTTCGATATGTACAGCGACTGAGGGACAGTTTGCAGCAGGCTTATAAATTGGCTGAACGAACGGCAGCACAATTGAATGCGGGAAATAAAAGACGCTACGATCACAAAGTACGTCACAAGGAGATTCACCCCGGGGATGCGGTCCTCTTACGCAACTTAGGTGTTCCTGGGAAACATAAATTGGCGGACCGGTGGCGGGAAGGTGTGTACGAGGTGGAGTCACAAATGCCTGGCCTTCCTGTGTATCGGATCAAGGACTCCGAAGGCCGCGTAAAAGTGTGGCATAGGAATCATCTACTTCCCATACCTCAAGTAGGGAACAATGAGTTAGAATTATCTGCTACGCCAATAGATGGAGAAGCTGAAACTCCAGAGGTTGGCCTAGAGACTGTGAAAATTGCCACCTCTGAGGATCCGATGGAAGGAACCTCTCAAAGGGGCCTTCCGGCCGCGGGGGCATCTCCCGAAGGAGCTACGGGTAAAGAGCCTCTTGGCCCGAACATTGATAATCTGACTCCAGTGAGTCAGTCCCTAGATCCACAAAGCCCATGTTTCACACCCCAAAGAGACTTTAATAATGTTGAAAACCCCTCAAGGGTAGAGATGGAAATACCAGATGAGACTGGATACTCTGCAGAGGAAGCAGAGGAGAATCAACCTTGGCGAAGTCAAAGAACCAGTCAGCCTCCCATGCAAATGGCATACGATCAATTTGGGGCACCCCATTATGAGGCTCAGCAGTGGGCTCGGCATAGAATGCAAGCTATGGTGGTACTGTTCAACGAAATGTGTAACCTGATCTAGGAAAGAGAGGGCGGTGTAAATAAGTTCACATATATGTTGGTTAGGTAGTCCAGCGGGGACGTTGGAATCTGGAGAGGGGAGAATGTAAGGATGTGTATACATATATATGATGGTTCCGCGCTGTCACTGACATAGGAAGCGCCATACTGTTCTGTTGCCAGTAAGGTCACCGAGTAAGAGTCAGGCTGCGCATGCGCGAGGAAAGCGCGCGAACGGCAACCAATCTGGAGAGACTTTGGGGGTTGCACTCTGAACTCTGAACTGTGGGAGAGTCAGCTGAGGCTGGGGACCAATAGGGTGCGAGACTCTGGATAGAGAAGACAGGATGCGTGTGGGCGGTGGGACACACGAGTGAGAGGTGAAGGAGGAAGGTGGCGGAACCTCGTGTGCGCGAGCGGAGGGTCAGTGACCCTTCCGCTTAGGTGAGAGACATTCCCCAGCCCCCAGGAGCATTACCCCTGTCATCGTAGGGTGCCGCTTTTGTAGGGACGGCCGTAGTAGTTAGGGAACCACCCTTTAGTGCGGTTCAGCTGCGGAGTTGCGGACGCCATCTTGGTCTGGAGGACAGACCGCACAGCATAACGGAGTGTCGGCGCAAGGCTGGAGCAACACTGGGTACCTGTGTGAAGTGGTGTGGTCACCGTAGTGACCGGAAGGTATCTTTAATCAACAAGTGCACCTACACCGGTCATCAGGCGCTGATCCTGCCTCCCACTAACTAATTGGGGGCACCAGTGTGCCAGCGTACTATGCTATACAGACACTAGTTACAGGACATACTCCTAGGGAGAGTGGCAGAGCCACCTGTGTACAGAACATTATACCTAACAAGGTGTGGCTGAGCCACTGTGTGTGTGTTACATGATGTGATATATAGAGTATAAGGGTTAAGACGTGTCATGTATACTCTCTAAGCTTTCGTTACAAATTGCAATAGTAAAAGGTTGCCTGTTGCACAATACCGTTGTATGTTTCTTACTCAGGGCAGATTCTCTAACATGGGGATCCTGGGTAAGTGGAGGCGCTGCACCATGATAGTTAAGGGTATGACCCCAGGCTCTCCCATGGCGGAGGCTCAGAGCTCCTGAAACCACAGGTATATACAGCACACCAGTAGTTCCCTTAGATCTGGGATTCACAAAAAGGGCTACATTTGGAGGCGCTGCTGAGATACTTAGACCTGGGGTGCCCCCTCATTTTCTTTCTCATATTGTGCAACCAAAACACATCATGTCGGTGCCCTCGGCGCTCGAGGTGCGCAAGTGGGCCCAGCGGCGCGGGATTCCCTTAAATCGTGCTTTCGCGCTGGGCCATGTTCCCGCCACAATCTCGTTAGGTACAGTGACCGAGCAGGTCCGCAAACTCCCGCTCCTGGACAATGCCCAAGTACAAGACCATTTCTATGACCGCGACCAGGCCTGGCGCCGGGTCTTGTATGCCACTGAACAAGATATATGCCCCGAGGCCTTGCCCCGTATACTGCTGTTGCCCGAGGCCCCGGGGGCGTGCTGCCCCATAGTCCAGGCGGACGCCCCTGCGCCCCTGGCCACTTCCACCCCACAGAGAGAGTATACAGCCGCAGTAGGTGCCGCGACTGGGGTCACAGACCATTCCCCTGACCGTGGCCTGCAACCGCGCTGGCCAGCAGCCCTGAACCTAGGCTCCTCGGCCACCCCGCCAGGCCTGCGGTCCGGCCTCAACCGACTTAGCTTATCCAGACTGGACACTTACCCCGCAGTTGGGGATAGCCTACCGGGAGACACCTCTATTCCCGCGATAGCAGCCGCTCTCCACAACACAACCCAGTCGCTCCAGTATAGGAAGTTAAAGGCCTTCTCCGGCGAGAAACCCATGCCCCAAGGGGAAGTAGGAATAGAGGACTGGTTGGATCACACAGAACAAGTGCTGCCTGAATGGACCTGCACGGACGCGGTCCGAAGACAACGCATCGTTGAGTGCTTACGGCCCCCCGCGTCCCACATGGTGCACTACTACCGAGATGACAATCCGGAGGCTGATGCAGCAGATCTCATCTACTGCCTGACAAAGGCGTATGGGGCTCCGGTGGATACTTATGCGTTGATGGCCAAATTTCACGCGTTAGCCCAGAAGGAAGGGGAAATGGTATCCGACTTCCTCAGGCGACTACACCTGGACTTATGGAATCTGGTGAGGAAGGGCGTGTTGCCAAGGATAGAAGCCAATGGACTGCGCACCACTCAGCTGTTGAGGGGGCTCCTACCCCTACACCCCGTGTCGGTACGGGTTAGTAGCTGTCTAACTCCCGGGCAAGCCTTATCGTTTCACGACCTAATGGATCGGGTCCAAGCGCACGAGACGGTGTTGTTAGGACGTGACCTGGCTCCTGGGAAAAAGCCCCTGCCCGGAAGTAAGGAAGTCAAGAAAGTGGAACCCAAGGCCGACGGACCCGAACCTGGGGACCTCGATCCCGACCACGAGGACGCCAGCACACCAGTGGCGCCCCGGCCTCGTCTCTCGACCGGGCGAAGCTCACCAACCGGGAAAAGCGAGAATTACCTCAGCCAGATTCAGTGCTACGCGTGCGGGAAGATGGGACATCTGCGTGCCCGTTGCCCCACCTTACGGAAAACGGCATCCCGGCCCGCGCAGTCAATGCCGTGCAAGACTCTGGAGGATGGAGGGACGTCGCCGCCATCCCCAAGCAGCCGAATCGGCCCCGCCGCCATCATTCGGGTAGTTATCGAAGGCATCTACGCCGCCGCATTGCTGGACATGGGATCTCAGGTGACCATCGTATACCGGCCCTTCTACGATCAACACCTCCATCGATTACCGTTACTCTCTGCGGATGCCTTGCGACTGAGGGGATTGAGTCATGAGGATTACCCCATAGACGGCGTAGTAAAGGTGCAGTTAGACATCCCACAGCTGAACACTGGTAAACATCATCCCATGGAAGTGGAGGCCCTAGTGTGCCCTGAACCGCAGGATCACCCCAGTGCCCCGATCATCTTGGGCACTAACGCTGATATTGTGCGCGCGGTGTTCCGCATGTATTTGCAAGAGGCGGGAGAAGCCCCGCTGCTGGC
Organism: Ascaphus truei; assembly: GCF_040206685.1. Taxonomy (NCBI): domain Eukaryota; kingdom Metazoa; phylum Chordata; class Amphibia; order Anura; family Ascaphidae; genus Ascaphus; species Ascaphus truei. The sequence continues at coordinate 144,890,209 of NC_134485.1, read as the reverse complement.
CCTGGCCGACTGCCCTGCTCTCCAAGAGGTCTGCGGGAAAATCGCGACTGAAGAAGAGCATGGGATGCTCTATAGTCAAGAGTGGGGACTGACTCAAATTCCCCCGGGGGAAGGAAGAATGATGGTCGCCGCATGCCACTACCCGGGTCGACGCCCGGAGGATCAGCTCTTCTCCTTAGAAAGCGTGGCCCAGGATGAGCACCGGCTGGGCTACGAAGTGTTGGCCTCCGTCAAGAAGTGGCCTGGAAAAATCCCTGAGCGCACCTGGGTATACGTGCAAAATATCTCCCCATATCCCATGAGCATTGATCGACGCCAGCCACTAGGCAGAATATACCCCGTGACTCCCGAAGAAAAGAGCGTAACGGGGCGACCCCATAACTATGGTCATACCTCCGGATCCCGGCTAGAATTAGACTTTGGGGATTCTCCGCTCCCTGAGGAGTGGAGGGAAAGGCTGCGGATCGAGTTACAAAGCGCCAACAGGTGTTCTCCACCAGTGACATGGATGTGGGATGCAGCCGCAGTGCCCGCCACACCATCCGAATGAGTGATGCTACTCCCTTCCGGGAACGTTCTCGACGACTCGCCCCACGGGACGTAGACGAAGTGAGAAGGTTAATCGCCGAAATGGAGAGGGCTGGGATCGTGCAAGGGTCCCGGAGTCCTTACGCCTCGCCCATCGTGGTAGTCCGCAAAAAGAACGGGACTGTACGCCTATGCGTGGACTACCGAACCCTAAATACCCGCACCATTCCCGATCAATACACGCTGCCCCGAATCGAAGATTTATTGAACGCTCTGACGGGAAGTACTTGGTTCAGTGTACTCGACCTCAGGTCGGGGTATTACCAGGTACCCATGGGCCAGGAGGACCAAGAAAAGACGGCCTTCATCTGCCCCTTGGGGTTTTATCAGTTCACACGCATGCCGCAAGGGATCTGCGGGGCACCCGCCACGTTCCAGCGATTAATGGAAAAAACTCTCGGAGACCTGAACCCGCAAGAATGCCTGGTGTACCTGGACGACATTATAGTGTTTGGGCGGACTCTAGAAGAACACTCCGAGAGACTAATGAAGGTACTGGATAGGCTTCAGGGGGAGGGCCTCAAACTGTCTCTGGACAAATGTAAATTCTGTCGGTCCTCTCTGACGTATGTGGGCCACATCGTATCGGCCGAAGGGGTGTCCACCGATCCTGGGAAGATAGAAGCGGTGCTGAACTGGCCTAGGCCTCAAAATATTCAGGAGCTGCGGTTGTTTTTAGGATTTTGTGGCTATTATCGGCGGTTCGTAGAAGGCTACTCTAGCAAAGCAAAGCGGCTGAACGATCTTCTAAGGGTGTACCCAGGAGAAACCGAGAGGAAGGGGGTCACGGCGCAGACGCCCTTTGGGGAGAAATGGACCCCAGAATGTGAACAGGCCTTCCTGAACTTAAAGACTAGCCTCACTCCGGCTCCGGTCTTGGCCTATGCGGATCCAGAACGGGAATATGTCCTACATGTCGATGCTAGCCTTAGCGGGCTGGGAGCGGTATTGCATCAGAAGTATGAGACAGGGCTACGTCCGGTGGCCTATGCGAGCCGAAGCTTGACCCTTAGTGAGCAGAACTATCCGGTCCATAAACTGGAATTCTTGGCCTTAAAATGGGCCGTGGTGGACAAGCTGCATGACTACCTGTATGGGGTACAGTTCGAAGTACGCACGGACAACAACCCCATGACATATATAAATACATCAGCCAAATTGGATGCCACTGGACACCGTTAGTTAGCTGCCCTGGCCAACTATAGGTTCAACCTCAAATACAAACCCGGACCCACCAACATAGGTGCCGACGCTCTATCTCGTCGACCTGGCCTTCAATCTACCCCTGATGAGGAAGTATGGGAAGAAATACCGGGTCCCGGGATTCGTGCTCTCTGTTCCGTGGCTGCGATAGTCGACAATCAGGTAGCATTCTCGGAATTACGGGTTGCTGACTCTTTGGGATGCCATTCACGAGCCATTCCTCGGGCCTATCAAGGTCGAGAAGGGATGAATATCACGGAAGACAATATCATCTCATGGAGGGATCTAGTGCATTACCAAACTCAAGACCCCATAGTGGAGATGGCTCGTCAAGCGGTACAACGAGATGATCCTTCTATACTGAAGCAAGCCCCCAAGAACTTGGTGAAACTCCTGTTGAACGAGTTTGGGAAGTTCGAAATGGACAATTGTTTGTTATATCGGGTGATACCATATCATAACCATCCCGATCGGCGTCAGCTGTTTCTACCGGAACGCTTGAGGACCCTAGTCCTTCGGGCCCTTCACGATGACCATGGCCATGGCCATTTGGGCATTGATAAGACATTTGGGCTGCTACAGGATAGGTTCTACTGGCCTAGGATGAGGGAGTCCGTGGAGCAGCATTGTCGAAGGTGTAACCGCTGCCTACAAAGGAAGACACTGCCCACCAGGGCGGCTCCCATGGCACACTTGAAAAGTTCGGGCCCCATGGATCTGGTGTGTATGGACTTTCTCTGTATTGAGCCCGACAGTCGGGGCGTTAGTAATGTTCTCGTGATCACTGACCACTACACCAGGTACGCCCAAGCGTTCCCTACGAAAGATCAGAAGGTCGTAACGGTGGCCCGAGTCCTGTGGGAGAAGTATTTCATTCATTATGGATTACCAAATTGTCTTCACTCTGATCAGGGCAGGGACTTTGAGAGTACACTGATAAAGGAACTGCTCACATTACTAAACATTGCCAAGTCACGAACTACCCCGTACCACCCCGAAGGGGATGCGTTGCCCGAACGGTTCAATCGCACCTTGTTAGACATGTTGGGGACACTGACAAGCCCACAAAAGACGGAGTGGAGTAAGCACGTCGAAGCGTTGGTGCATGCGTATAATTGTACCCGGCATGAGTCCACTGGGTACACCCCGTACTTTTTGATGTTCGGAAGAGAAGCCCGGTTACCGGTGGATGTGCGACTACGGATATCTACCGATGGGGTATCCAATAGGACGCATTTTCGATATGTACAGCGACTGAGGGACAGTTTGCAGCAGGCTTATAAATTGGCTGAACGAACGGCAGCACAATTGAATGCGGGAAATAAAAGACGCTACGATCACAAAGTACGTCACAAGGAGATTCACCCCGGGGATGCGGTCCTCTTACGCAACTTAGGTGTTCCTGGGAAACATAAATTGGCGGACCGGTGGCGGGAAGGTGTGTACGAGGTGGAGTCACAAATGCCTGGCCTTCCTGTGTATCGGATCAAGGACTCCGAAGGCCGCGTAAAAGTGTGGCATAGGAATCATCTACTTCCCATACCTCAAGTAGGGAACAATGAGTTAGAATTATCTGCTACGCCAATAGATGGAGAAGCTGAAACTCCAGAGGTTGGCCTAGAGACTGTGAAAATTGCCACCTCTGAGGATCCGATGGAAGGAACCTCTCAAAGGGGCCTTCCGGCCGCGGGGGCATCTCCCGAAGGAGCTACGGGTAAAGAGCCTCTTGGCCCGAACATTGATAATCTGACTCCAGTGAGTCAGTCCCTAGATCCACAAAGCCCATGTTTCACACCCCAAAGAGACTTTAATAATGTTGAAAACCCCTCAAGGGTAGAGATGGAAATACCAGATGAGACTGGATACTCTGCAGAGGAAGCAGAGGAGAATCAACCTTGGCGAAGTCAAAGAACCAGTCAGCCTCCCATGCAAATGGCATACGATCAATTTGGGGCACCCCATTATGAGGCTCAGCAGTGGGCTCGGCATAGAATGCAAGCTATGGTGGTACTGTTCAACGAAATGTGTAACCTGATCTAGGAAAGAGAGGGCGGTGTAAATAAGTTCACATATATGTTGGTTAGGTAGTCCAGCGGGGACGTTGGAATCTGGAGAGGGGAGAATGTAAGGATGTGTATACATATATATGATGGTTCCGCGCTGTCACTGACATAGGAAGCGCCATACTGTTCTGTTGCCAGTAAGGTCACCGAGTAAGAGTCAGGCTGCGCATGCGCGAGGAAAGCGCGCGAACGGCAACCAATCTGGAGAGACTTTGGGGGTTGCACTCTGAACTCTGAACTGTGGGAGAGTCAGCTGAGGCTGGGGACCAATAGGGTGCGAGACTCTGGATAGAGAAGACAGGATGCGTGTGGGCGGTGGGACACACGAGTGAGAGGTGAAGGAGGAAGGTGGCGGAACCTCGTGTGCGCGAGCGGAGGGTCAGTGACCCTTCCGCTTAGGTGAGAGACATTCCCCAGCCCCCAGGAGCATTACCCCTGTCATCGTAGGGTGCCGCTTTTGTAGGGACGGCCGTAGTAGTTAGGGAACCACCCTTTAGTGCGGTTCAGCTGCGGAGTTGCGGACGCCATCTTGGTCTGGAGGACAGACCGCACAGCATAACGGAGTGTCGGCGCAAGGCTGGAGCAACACTGGGTACCTGTGTGAAGTGGTGTGGTCACCGTAGTGACCGGAAGGTATCTTTAATCAACAAGTGCACCTACACCGGTCATCAGGCGCTGATCCTGCCTCCCACTAACTAATTGGGGGCACCAGTGTGCCAGCGTACTATGCTATACAGACACTAGTTACAGGACATACTCCTAGGGAGAGTGGCAGAGCCACCTGTGTACAGAACATTATACCTAACAAGGTGTGGCTGAGCCACTGTGTGTGTGTTACATGATGTGATATATAGAGTATAAGGGTTAAGACGTGTCATGTATACTCTCTAAGCTTTCGTTACAAATTGCAATAGTAAAAGGTTGCCTGTTGCACAATACCGTTGTATGTTTCTTACTCAGGGCAGATTCTCTAACATGGGGATCCTGGGTAAGTGGAGGCGCTGCACCATGATAGTTAAGGGTATGACCCCAGGCTCTCCCATGGCGGAGGCTCAGAGCTCCTGAAACCACAGGTATATACAGCACACCAGTAGTTCCCTTAGATCTGGGATTCACAAAAAGGGCTACATAGGTGTATATTGATGTGGTAGTTCACACAAATCTATCACCTCTTGTTATTTATTTAATTCATTTTCTTTTCATTTCTTAAGTGTGCATGCAGGCTGGCAGATCATTACACAGCAGCAGCATGCACACGGATTGGACACTCTGTTCCAGCCCCCTTTGTAGCCATACATATAAGAAGAGCACAGACACCCACAGTAATAACTCCTCCCCCCGATGAAGTGTGAAGCGTCACACGCAACGCGCATTGGGGCGTGACGTCACTAGTGGGCGTCTGAGAGCTGGATCTCATGTGGAGCTGAGCAGACCCTGTTGGGAAATAGTACAGCTCGGTTGCAGAACTAGGAACAATAGGAGCACGGTTGTATACATCTTGCCTGTCTGTATCTGTTTGCTTGCCATTGATGTTGCTGATTCCTTAGGCACATCATTAGACACTGGCTGTGGGTTGTGGCCATTTATGCTCCCCCATGACAGACTTATCAGTATACCACCTGCTACATTCTGTTTACATGTAGTCACGTGTACATGCTCCTTTACCATACTGTGCCAATTGTTGACCTTACCAACAGGGCTATTTAGCTATTTTGTAGCCGCATTAGGGATATTACTATATTATATATACCATTATTATATTATGTTTTTCCCTATACACATTGTTGCTACCCTTCTCCTACCCGCTCCCCTTACAGGGGTATTTTAACATTGTACACATCGTTTATATCTATGTCACCTGTTTTGCGGCGGTAATTTGGTTGATTAAAGTTTTTTTATTTTTTTATTTTATCTGTGGATGTCACTATTATAATTTTGGCTATCAGACATCTCTGTGGATATATATGGTCATTTCAGTTGGATTATATTACACATTATTCATTTGATCATTTATTACTGTTTAGACATTAATCTATTAGTGGATTTTGTATCCTCTAATTACCTTTTTACCATCTGGGACCTAGGTCCCTACTGAGGATACCTATATCTTTTTGGCATTTAACCTTTCTGTGTTATAGATCTGTACATAGGTCTGTTAATAATTATTGATGAGTGATACTACTGAGTCACCACCAGATACACTATGGAATACACAATTTGTTAGGATTAGTTAAATTGTTGTGTCTTCAACGTGACACTTTTAGGGTTTAGCTTTACCATAACACATTACTCTCCATGTGTTCCCTTCAAATAAGCTAGGTATCCTATCATTTTGCCAGAGTGCAATTAATAGGGGACTGCCGTGACCTCTGTTTAACACCTTTCTGTAAAACAGAGAAGAACCTACAGATGCAGCGGCCGTTATCCAAACATTTCACGGGTTGTATTCCTGGGCATACCCAGGTCATGCTGCGTGATTTCTTCAAACTTTACTGCTTAAAGACGCGAGTTTACTAGTTTTTTTATCGGGTGCAGAAAATTGCATTTTAGTGTTGTCTGCAATACCGTCGAGAAACTTAAGTGGGAGAACTGGAGTTTTTGGCTTAGAAATTTAATTGCAAAACATCTCCACCCCTTGAAGGGTATATGTGTATACTGCAGATGAAGGGGATGAGCGTGGGGGGTCCATGGTGTGCTTGGTGTTGGAAGCATGAAGGTCAAATCCAGGGATTGAGAGGGTGCAAGGGGAGAGGGGGTATGCAGTTCCTCCATGGGAGAATAAGGCACCTCCAGGCCACCCTCCTGCTCCTGCGTCAGACAGACATGCAGGGGCAGGGACTCCATCGCCCCGCGATGTTCCTCTCAATCTTATCCAGACGAACACCCATACACCTATCCATATTCACCATGGTCTCCAAAAGAAGATCCATCGCGGCCTCCATTCGGCCCTTGAATTGCTCTGTTGAGTTGTCAGTGATTGCGACATCACTGAAAACATCCAGCATGCGAGCGAACGAGCTGGATCTGGTGCAAGCAGTTATGTGTCACCCGGACGAACATCTGCATGGCTGGGTGCTGGAGGATGTGAGGTGGGGGCTTCAAGATGAACGTCGGCGTGGATGAGTGCTGGAGCAGGTGAGCTGGGGGTTTCAGGATGAACGTCGGCGTTGGTGGGTGCTGGAGCAGGTGAGCTGGGGGCTTGAGAATGAGCATCGTTGGAGAGGGGGTCAGAGCGGGCGGATGTTTTGGAATTGGTGGCGGTGGGCGTTGCAATGAAAAGTCCGGGATGTCCGATTCAGCTTTTGTGGGTGCGGGGGCACATCTGGTGCCTAACCAAACAGTTTGACTGAAGTTGATTTTTGCCATTTTCTTCCCCACCACCAGGGTTCTTTGCCTTGGGAGCCTTCGGAACATTTTCTTTATTCTCCTTTGGCTTTGGCATGGAAACAGCTTCCGACTTTCACTTTCTCGTGGTCGGCACCGCAGAAGAAAGCAGGTTCCTGGGTCCGTAGAATCGGGGTTGATCCATGGAAGAAGATGGAAGAATGCATAATACAGTATCTGTTCAAGAGCTCGTTCAGATAGAGATCAGTGTGTGGGTGGCTATGCAATTTGTGTCACCTTTTATGCACTGTGTCCCTGTTTGAATTTTTGGGCGGGCATGGACACGAGTGGGCGTACAGTGCTTAACCTGTCAAGCAAGGTTCATCACATTGTTTAAATACACCATTATTTCTGTTGATTCAATGCACATTGAATATACATCGAATATACATTCTTCTATGCTGGATTTCTTTCCAAAATCATGAGAATACAGAACATGTACAAGAAAGGACCCAGAATGTTACAGATCCAACGCTGGTTACGTTCTTCGGGCCTTGTTTTAGCAAAAAGCACTGTCGGTTATCATGCCCATGGTAAGGCAAAAAATGTAAAGCGGAGTCCCACAGTCTAGAGCCAAAAAATTGCTGTGCTGCTTTTAGAAGAAAATATAAAATGTATTTTTGGGCTCTAGATGCTTATAAAGTAATGTATTATACTGTATTACTCTAAACTTCTTGCTTATCAAAATGCATTTGTGTGTTTACTTTTTTCCTTGCAATTATTGTAGAATACTGTATACAGTACTGTATGTCATGTATTTGTGTTGACTTAATTTTGGGCCTACTGTAACAAATTGTTCTCTTTTCCTTTACACTGTAGAACGACAAAGCATCTGGTGAACAAAATCAGTGAGGATAATGATGAGCGCTGTGCAGCAAGAGTCAAGACTGTTCTAGAGAATGGTCACAATATCACGGCATCTGAGATCAGCATCAGGGTGATGAGATGCCAATTGGGATGGAAATATGGATGTGTAAAGTAAGTGTCTTACTGTAACAAAGTACTGTTCTGTACAGTACTGTATATTGCATATAGTACTAAATAAAGTACAGTATACAGTAGTATTACCCCCACGAATACGTTACAGTATACAGTAGTAATAAAGTTCAGTATATTGCAATTGCAACTGTAGTACTGTAGTACTGAGTGCTTTAGTTAGTACTGTACAGTAGGTCAGGGGTGAGCAAACTTTTTACGTCGAGCCCCCCTTTTCATCCATGAAATTTCTCGCCCCCCCCCCCGCCTGATGTAATCAAAATCACATGAAAAAAAACTTTATTAAAACGGTATACAATGTAAATACAAATATATCTAAATTTCAACCGCTTGCGCGTGCAAAATTAGGCCTCGTCCAGTGTGGCCCTGAGCGGTGTGGTTTTACTGTACCTGTAAAATTCTTCCTTCTCATTACAGAGCGTATCCAATGAAAAGGGATGCCAACAAAGTAAAAAGAGTGGACCAAGCACTGGCATGGATAGAAAGTGGCGAGACTTTTCAGGATGCCATCTTTACTGATGAGACTGTAGCTCGTGAGAGATTTGCCACTTTTGCATTCCACAAAAAAGGACACTTATCTCTGAAGCCGTGGCCCAAGCACTCAGTGAAGATGCATGTGTGTGGTGTGATCTCTAGACGTGGACCAGGATGCATCATCATCTTTGAGGGTAGAATAATGCACAAATTCACATGCTGTGGCCTTATGCACTGTACAACTGTAGTGTTGGTACATTTTTCATTTTTCTTTTCTTGTTCCAGGAATCATGGATAAAATATTTTTCCAAGAGAAAATAGTCCCCGAGATTGTTGAATACATTAGGCATGATTTCCCATCTGGTCACCATTTCTTCCAGGACAATGACCCAAAACACACGGCGTCTTCTGCCCATATTCTTGCGAGCGGTATCAACTGGGTAAAGATGCCACCGGAGTAAGTTCAGCAGTTCTCCAGTGTACTGTACGGTAACTGTTTCTCATTGTTTTACACTGTTTAGAGCTCTTTAACTATTTCACCTTTTCCCCCCCTCCAATTCCAGATCATCAGATTTGAATCCCAATGAATTGGTATGGCATCAGATGAAAGATCATATCAGAAAAGTTGTGAAACCGTCCAAAAAGGATGAATTGGCTAAAGGAATACTGAGTTTCTGGAACAACATACTAATTGTACAACGCTGCAATAAATATATAGATCATATAGCTAGCATGTTGCCCATTCTTTTACAGCGTAATGGGCAGGCCACCGGAATGTAGTAAGGTACTGTACTTTAGTACGATAGGTACAGTAAGTATGATATAGGTAAGTATGGCACTCAAAATATATATATATATATATATATACAGTACAGGATGTACACTGTACTGCACCAAAACACTTTATTCGAGCAAATACCCGGTATGTACCTGGCAGATACCTGGAATGCGCCGCTCCTCACCTCTGACAAGCCCCGTTGCATTTGCCTTCCCAGCCTGGGTTCATGCCTGGCTGATGGGCGGCTGATCTGTTAAATGATAATGATTAGGATTTAATAGGCTGCAATGCTTCGTGTGTCTACCAGATGGCATAAATTCATGAATTGTAATGCAGTATATATATATATACTGTGCAGTATTGCAGCCAGCGGGAATAAAATGCTTCAATCCCTGCCTTGAAAATAACCCAATGTACTCGGGCAGAAAACAGTCACAAACCTCAATACACCCGGGTATACCCGAATTCGTGGGACTAGCCGAGCTCGAATAAAGTGTGTCGCCAGTGTACAGTATAGTTGTATTAGACATGTGTGTGCTGTCTAACATACAGTGTTATAGTTATACAGTATATACAGAAGTTAGTGCTATATAGATAAAGTGCAGGAATTCCCCCTCCCCCCCCCCTACCCAATACTGGCAGGTAAGACACAGTGCTCCAATCCATAACCTGAAGGAACATCTCTCCCCAAGAGGGGTCTCCCCAGGCCACAACTCACCCGGCGCTCTCCGGCTCCTGCTCCACAGGAGCTCCGCCGCGAGCGGTCCTCTCCTTCTCCTTCCCTGGCTCCCGCGGCTGCCATTTGAGGCGCGCACGTTCGCGCACCTTTATTTCTTCCCGCGAGCAGGCCTCTCCTTCCCCTTTGGGAAAAAAACTAACAATAGCGCTCTAAACACACCCTAAATGTGACAATCTCCAATTCAACCACATATGTGTAAATAATAAAGCAATGTGATAATAATAGCAATCAAGTGATCTAAAGAAAAAATTAAGAAACTTAGAAACAAACTGCAACCCTTGATAAAGACTGTTCCACTCGTCTTGCACCAGGTGATCCTCCAACAAATCAGGGGAGCTCGTCTCGTAGTTATGAAATAAAGAAACACTACATAGTGTAATACTGTTGTGAATAAATTTGTGCAAACAAAGCTCAAAAATGACTACTCACAATAAAGCAGTCAAATTCAGGCAGTCATCCAACTGAGACCAAAAAAAAAGAACCATATAGTGCAGATGGTATTTAGTATTAAAAGGGAATTTAAAAAATGCAGGCTTACACAGGAGTCCCGATGAAGCCGTAACAACGGCGAAACAGGTAGAGTGTTTCAGCCCACACCAAAGAGGAAGAACAACTGAGGTCCACCCCTGTCATCAGATCCGGAAGTTCGCCGAACAACCGGAAGTGACGCAACGGGAGTGCTTGGCGTGGACGCAAGAGTATTGCGGTGGAGCAGAGGATAGTGAGGAACTCAAAAGGATCGCGACCAGATGAGCACCCACTACCTATAATATCATACTACCTACCTCGATCATATGAAGTGTAAGCCTACATTTTTTAAATTCCCTTTTAATACTAAATACCATCTGCACTATATGGTCTCTTTTTTTTTTCTTTTTTTCTCCTTGGAGGTTGGGGGCTGGTGGCTGCTGTATACACAGGGAAAATCCACCCCTTAAGTTGGATGACTGCCTGAATTTGACTGCTTTATTGTGAGTAGTCATTTTTGAGCTCCCCTTCCCTGGTCCCCGCGGCTGCCACTGGAAGCGCGCATGCGCGCGCACATTCGCGCGCCTCCGTCTCCTCCCGCGAGAGGGACTCCCAGCCCCAGCTTAGGCCGCGCACATCTCCCCCGCACGGGGCACCCCCCTGATGCGCGTGCACCGCTCACAAGTCGCGCGTCAGGCAAATCAGCTGGGGCAATATTTCCTCCTATCCCTGTCTCCCATGGGATCGCGCCTCTGTTCCTCCCCCTCTTCCCATTGGTCTCCCTTCTTATATATACCCTGCTCAGCCATTTCTTCGTTGGCTGAGCATAGTTCTGTATGACCAGTGTTAACCACGGTCATGTCTGCCTTAGCTCTTGTCCCTTTGTCTTTTCTAGTGATCTTTTGTGTACCGAACCGGCTTGGCTGTGGATCCGCTCTGGACGTCGACTTTTGGCTAGTATTCTGACCTCCTGAACTTTCCAACCTCTTTCCTCTGCTTACGGATCCTGATCTACGTCCCGGCTCTGGACCCCAGGCTCTCGGTACCAACTATCTTCTGGAACCTCCCTTCTCGTCCGGCGAGTATCTTACTAAGGTCTAACAGATATTGAAGGGTATTCTTAGTAGGAGACTGGGGATGGTGGCTATATAGGAGCTCAATTGCGGAGAATCCCATGGAGGCTTGAGGAACTTCTCGCATGGCAAATAGCAGAATGGAGAGAAGTTCATCCCAAACTCGCTTTTCAGTATCTACAATCTTCCTTAACATACTCTCAGTCTGTGGATGGTAGACCGATGTCTGAACTGACTTGACCTCTAGTCATTTTAAGACATCCTACATCAATTTAGCCATGAGATTCGCCCCTTGGTCTGTTAACATTACCTGGGGATTCTGACCCGTGAGAACAGTTTCAACAACTTGTCGGCCACCTGCTTAGCAGTTGCTGTCCTCTGGAATGCCTCCGGGTATCTGGTGGTATAGTAAACTATAACCAGAATAATCCCTTCGCAGAGGTTCTAGAGGACCTACCAGGTCTATCCCAAAACTTTCAAAGGGGACCTAGACCAAGGGTAGAGGAATCAAATGGGCTGTTTTTTGTACCTTTGGGCTGCTTAGCTGGCATTCAGAACATGCCTCACATAATTTGGCACCAAAAAAATGATGGAACACCTTTACACCTGGTGCATTCAATTCATTGTCATCGATTTTTACCACCTTCTCATACTATCTTGCAAGGACTGGGTCCTCCCTCTGCCTCTGGCGAAAATCAGGGAGAGACCGTTCAGGTTATTTTCCAGGTTCTGTCTCTCCCTTCTGTCCATTTCCAGTCATAGTTACATAGTTACATAGTCACTTTGTTACATAGTCATTACCTGTGACTTACTGTATGCATATTAGTGTTGGTATCTTCAGTCCCGGATATTTTTAACCAGTCCTGTGTGTCACAGCCACTTTGCTTCCGAGATTTCGGAACCCAATGTCTATTGGGGAAGATCTCAGAAGTGAACGGGAAGAGTTTCCCAGGCTTCTCTTGTATCTGAGGTGGGGGGTTTCGGACAGTAAGACAGGGGCAGGGAGCGACTCCTACTCTATTCTAGCCTGGCCGCCAGTCCCTTTACCTGCAGGATGTTGGCAGTCGGGTACCATTTTATATCTCCATGTATACATTCTATGTTCAATGGAGTGTCATAGGAAAGCATTTCAGGTGGTATAAGTTCCTTGAAGACAAGAGTTTTCCCAGAGCCCGAATCCACAAGGGCTTGGATGGATTTACCCCAAATCAGGACAAATCATTTACCCTTTTATCTGTTTGGATTTTCCTGTTGCTGACCCCGGACTGTAACCCCGACCTCCCTGCTTTTTGCCTGCCCTGACCCTTTGCCTGTTTACTGGACTTTGCACCACTGCCACCAGCCCTGACCTCCTACCTGCTTACTAACTCTGATAGGACTCTGTCCCTGGGCTCTGGTTAGTTAATCTTCATTCCTACCTCAGCCCTGCGGGTCCGCTTCCTGATTGGAGACGAGCACCGTCACAATCAGGAAGTAGACAAAGGTCTCGGCAGGGACAGGCATCAGGGCCTCTCCACCACTGGAATGGCTGATCCCTTCACGGGGGTTGGCAGTTGTGAGCTTATGGGATGTAGTTTACATGCTGGTCTAGCCACCTTCCTGGAGCATCAGCCAGAGCGCGTGGAGTTAGTGCCATTGAGCCCAGGAGTCTCTCCTGGTCCTCGGCCCCAAGGCCCTCATTTTCCATGGGCTGAACAGCCAAAGTTATGGTTTTGGCAAAACAGCGTTTTACCTAGGGAGGGGATATCTCTTCTAGGAATGATTTTTTTGCCCCCCCCCCCCCCCCTCGGCCCCCCATGCCTAAGCAATTAAAAATTGTGGATTTTACTTGCTTATAGTACATGGCCTGATCTGCAGGTAGGCCCTGATATGCGACCTGGGCTTCTCCTATGAGGAGCAGCAAAAGTGGTTGCCCAGATATCTGCAGACCAGCCCTGGGCCTCAGCAACCCTTCAGTGGGAAAGTAAGACCACTGACCAGTAAGGCTTATTTAGCCTTCAGCGCTGGCCTCAGAAGCTACACATGTATTTTTTAGCAATACCCTTGCTGGGTTTTGATCCTAAAGTACCATTAGAATTGTGCATCTGTGCATCTGCGTATCCCATGGGAGGCCTATAAACTGTGAAATATGTTGAACAAGAAAGAGTAACATGCATCTGTCACAGCCATAAAGTGGGACTTCACATTTAATAACCGTTATGTAAACTGACATCTTTCTATTTTTTGGTACTTTGTGGCTTATTAACAAAACTGTGATGGTGCCAATCGACAGGGATAGAGGGAGGGAAGGGGGAGAGAGAGAAAGTCCATAGGAGTGATGAGTGCCACAAAAAAACTACAAAAAGGCTGCGGCGTCACCATTAGAAAGTCATGATGTCATCTGCCAATGTCGACACAGCTTTCTATTATCCTCTAGGCTAGGCTGACCCTGGTGGCCATATTGTGTCCAAAGGATTAACATTATACTTTATGTCCGCAGAGGTTGGAGGGGCACAAATAATCTATGAACCGCTCCTCCCCTTCTCCCAACTTCAGATAATAAAAAATACCACCACCCCCTCAAAAAACATGATCAGCACAAACCATTGTTTTTACATATACACAGACCTAACAATTTAAGGGATATATTCCATTTAATATGAAAATGAAGTATATGCTTCATAATTCCCCCAATTGAGCTGTATAACCAGTTTTCATTTTGTATGCTAACGCAAATGACACTAGAACAGCCTACAATATTGACACAGTGACACTCAATATGATGCAGTTGAAGTTTTGGTGCAAAGATATGGCCATTTGGAAAGCTTGACTATCATTTATTAATTATAGTTTTTTTTTGTGTTAGTTGGAAAGGTGAAGAATATATATTTTCATGTAGGGTGGACACATTTGTGTACATGGTGGTTGTTCTGGTTTGCTATATAAATGGTACCTGTGTATTATATGTGAGCCTTACCAGAAACTTGTCCATTTGTTTTTTCTTGGTATATTTGTACAGGTTGTGCAACCGTTTACCATCCAAGCTGGAAAAAAGAGATACAAATCTCCACATCATCCTAGAAAAAATTTGACACAGAGTTAAAGAGAAATGGTTAAGTTCAGCCATAGCGAAAGGTCGTGCGTCTCTTCTCGTATTTTTATAAGCATTGGAAGCACTAATATTGTTTAATATGTACAGTAGCGCTACCATGTACACAGCATTACAAATAGACTTTTTACTGCATAGCTTACAATCTACATATTCATGTCTGAGATACAGGGAGACAAAGAGACTAAAGGGCATAATGCATTTATTAAGAGTACCTAAGCTGTAAGACACATACATTACTAGCACTGCTTAATAAATGTGACTAATAATGACACAGAGCTGATACTGGAATCTAAATGGGGCAAATTTACTTCAAACTCATGTTTACTTCCTACTGATATTTCTCGCTGATATAAACTTTGAAGCCTGTTATGAATAATATAGTGATTCTTACTTCACTATTTTGTCCTGCTGAGTAAGTATTTTTATTTATTTTTTATTATTTTGGCTAAAATGTTTTTCCATGCCTTCTCAGAATATTCAGGATTTAAAGCAGAGGTGGACAACTTCAGTCCTCAAGGGCCACCAACAGGCCAGGTTTTCAGGCTATTCATGCTTAAGCACCGGTGTCTTAATCAGTTGCTCAGTCAAAGACCTGACCTGTTGGTGGCCCTTGAGGACTGGAGTTACCCACCCTTGGGTTAAAGTCTTATGGGATTACAATGTACAAGTAAAGACATGGGAATGTGAGAAATCTCCCTCACTTAAAATAGTGGCTGCTCTGGACAATTGAAATCAACTCCTGAAGCACTGTTCATGGCATGGGCCCTCAAAACACTAATCTGGGCTAGTGAGAGCCAAATGTATATCATAGTTACATAGTTACATAGTTACATAGTAGATGAGGTTGAAAAAAGACGTACGTCCATCAAGTTCAACCTATGCTAAATTTAGACAACAGATACTTTATTCTATATCTATACTTACTTATTGATCCAGAGGAAGGCAAACAAAAAACCCCATTAAGGGGAAAAATTAATTCCTTCCTGACTCCAAGAATTGGCAATCGGATTAATCCCTGGATCAACATCCTTCCCATGTATACTTATTTGGTATATCCCTGTATACCTTTCCCATCTAAAAAGATGTCCAACCTTTTTTTGAACAAATCTATTGTATCTGCCATCACAGTCTCCATGGGTAATGAATTCCACATTTTAACTGCCCTTACTGTAAAGAACCCTTTCCTTTGTTGCTGGTGAAATTTCCTTTCCTCCAACCTTAAGGGATGGCCCCGAGTCCTTTGTACTGCCCGTGGGATGAATAGTTCTTTTGAAAGCTCCTTGTATTGTCCCTCAATATATTTGTATATAGTTATCATATCCCCTCTTAGACGCCTCTTTTCTAATGTAAATAAATCTAATTTAGCTAGCCTCTCCTCATAAGTTAGAATGCCCATCCCCTTTATTAATTTGGTGGCTCTTCTCTGCACTCTCTCTAGTTCCATAATGTCTTTTCTTAGGATTGGTGCCCAAAAATTGTACTCCATATTCAAGATGTGGTCTTACTAATGCTTTGTAAAGGGGCATAATTATGTTTACTTCCCTTCCATCCATTGCCCGTTTGATGCAAGATAAGATCTTGTTTGCCTTTGCAGCTACTGCATGACATTGGGCACTATTGCTAAGCCTGCTGTCTACAAGCACTCCTAAATCCTTCTCCATCAAGGATTCCCCCAATATATCTCCATTTAATTTGTAAGTCGCCTTTTTATTCTTGCATCCCAAATGCATAACCTTACATTTATCTGTATTAAACCTCATTTGCCATTTATCTGCCCACGTTTCCAGTCTCTCCAAGTCCTTCTGAAGAGAAATTACATCCTGCTCTGATTCTATTACCTTACACAATTTAGTATCATCAGCAAAGATGGAGACTTTGCTCTCGATCCCAACCTCAAGGTCATTAATAAACAAGCTAAAAAGCAGGGGTCCCAGTACCGATCCTTGAGGTACTCCACTCACGACTTTAGCCCAACCTGAAAAAGTTCCATTTATGACAACCCTCTGTTGTCTGTCCTTTAACCAGTTTTCAATCCAGGTGCATATATTATTACTGAGTCCAATTTTCTTTATTTTGTACACCAACCTCTTGTGTGAAACCGTATCAAAAGCCTTTGCGAAATCTAAGTAGACCACATCAACTGCATTATCCTGGTCTAAATTCCTACTTACCTCCTCAAAGAAACAAATAAGGTTAGTTTGGCAAGATCTATCCTTCATAAATCCATGCTGACTATTACTAATAATTTTGTTTTCCATTAGATATTCCTGAATATTATCCCGTATTAAACCTTCAAGTAGTTTCCCTACTATTGAAGTCAGGCTTACAGGTCTGTAATTCCCCGGGTGTGATCTAGCTCCCTTTTTAAATATAGGCACCACATCTGCTTTACGCCAATCTTGTGGTACTGAGCCTGTGGAAATGGAGTCCTTGAATATAAAATATAATGGTTTTGCTATTACTGAGCTTAACTCCTTGAGAACTCTTGGATGTATGCCATCGGGGCCAAGTGCCTTATTTACTTTAATTTTTTCAAGTCGCTTATGAACTTCTTCCTCAGTTAACCAATTGGTCATTAATATGGAGGTTGTGGCTTCCTCCTGTGGCGCTACTATTGAACTTGATTCTTCCCTGGTAAACACAGAGGCAAAGAATTTGTTTAATACCTCTGCTTTTTCCTTATCTCCAATAATCTGCCTACTCATCTCACACTGAAAGAGTCCTATATTTTCTCTTCTCATTTTTTTGTTATTAAGGTACTTAAAGAATTTTTTAGGGTTGACCTTACTTTCTATTGCAATCCTTTTTTCATTATCCATTTTTGCTAATTTAATTGCCCTTTTGCAATTTTTGTTACATTCCTTATAATTCTGATATGATGTCTCTGTCCCTTCTGACTTAAAGAATCTAAACGCCTTCCTCTTCTTGTCCATTTCCTCCCCTACCTGTTTATTTAGCCACATTGGTTTTGACTTATTTCTTTTATACTTATTACCCAAGGGTATACACTGATAAGTGTGCTTTTCTTACAATGTTTTAAAGACTGCCCATTTATCTTCTACATTTTTACCTGCAAAAACATCATCCCATTGTACTAGATTAGACCTCAGTTTATTAAAATCTGCCTTTCTAAAGTTTAAAGTCTTTGTTGAACCCAAGTAATCTGTTTTTTGATAATTTATTTTAAATAAGACCATGTTATGACCACTGTTACCCAAATGTTCCAGGACTTGAATATTTGTTATTACTTCTACATTGTTTGATATGACCAAATCCAGAACTGCCCCTCTCCTGGTTGGTTCCTCAATAATTTGGGTCATATAATTATCTTTAAGCACCCCCAAAAACCTGTTTCCTTTTGTTGTAATGCTAATCTCATTGCCCCAGTCTATGTCTGGATAATTAAAATCCCCCATTATGCAAACATGACCCAGTTTTGATGCCTTCTCCATTTGCAAAAGTATTTTAGCTTCCTCAATCTCACAGATATTTGGTGGTTTATAGCATATTCCCACACACATTTTCTTTATACTTTTACCTCCACTGCTAATTTCTATCCACAAAGTCTCTACATGTTCATCATTCCCTTCATAGACATCATCCCTTATAATAGGTTTTAGATCTGGTTTAACATACTGTATAAACATACTGCACCTCCCCTTCTATTTGTTCGATCCTTCCGAAAAAGAGAATAACCCTCTAAATTAACTGTCCAGTCATGAGTTTCATCCCACCATGTTTCAGTAATGCCTATGATATCATACTGCTCCCTTGCAGCTATTAATTCAAGCTCCCCCATTTGATCTGTCAGGCTTCTTGCATTAGCAAGCATGCATTTCAGTTTTTTTTCAGCCTGTACTATTATCTTATCTGCTCCTTCCTTTCAGCTCCCACTTGGTTTAGTCTTTAGAAGTTTTCTAGTATTATCTCTATTTACTATGGGTATCTCACTGCTTGTCAAATTTGCACTTGCCCCCATTCTACCTCCATACCACCTTGTATCCTCATCTATTCCATTTAGTTCATTATCTGTTTCATTCCCCTCCCCCCTCCATCCTAGTTTAAAATCTCCTCCAACCTTTTTCATCTTTCATTAGGGTGACCATTCGTGCCGGTTTTGCCGGGACAGTCCCGTTTTTTGCTGGGCTGTCCCGGTTGCCCGTCCGTCCCGGGAATGTCCCGGTTTTTCTCCCTGGTGCGCGGGGGAGTCGGCGACAATGCGTGGGGGGGGGGGTGCGCGGGGGGAGCGATCGGCGGCGCCGAGGAGGAGGATGCGGCAGCCGAGTAGTATTTTTTCCATATTAGAATGCCGGGGGGGGGGGGGGGCTGGGCTTTAGAGAGTAGAAGCAGGGGATTGGTTGGAGGTCAGAGGATCTCGGGGGTGGGGCTTAGTACCGGGGCCGGATGGAGTGAGCTGCTTCTCAGTGAGCTGCTTCTCTGTGTGTGTGTCCTGTCTGTCTGTGTGTGTGTTTGTCATAGGACGAGAGGAGGGAGAGGTATGAGGAGGGAGAGATCTGAGGGGCAGGTATGAGGAGGGATGGGGCAGGTATGAGGAGGGATGGGGCAGGGATGGGGCAGGTATGAGGAGGGATAATGAAGGTATGAGGAGGGATAATGAAGGTTAGAGGAGGGATGGGGAAGGTATGAGGAGGGATGGGGAAGGTATGAGGAGGGATGGGGAAGGTATGAGGAGGGATGGGGAAGGTATGAGGAGGGATGGGGAAGGTATGAGGAGGGATGGGGAAGGTATGAGGGAGGGATGGGGAAGGTATGAGGGAGGGATGGGGAAGGGATGGGGGAGGGATGGGGAAGGGATGGGGGAGGGATGGGGAAGGTATGAGGAGGGATGGGGAAGGTATGAGGAGGGATGGGGAAGGTATGAGGAGGGATGGGGAAGGTATGAGGAGGGATGGGGAAGGTATGAGGAGGGATGGGGAAGGTATGAGGAGGGATAGGGAAGGTATGAGGAGGGATGGGGAAGGTATGAGGAGGGATGGGGAAGGTATGAGGAGGGATGGGGAAGGTATGAGGAGGGATGGGGAAGGTATGAGGAGGGATGGGGAAGGTATGAGGAGGGATGGGGAAGGTATGAGGAGGGATGGGGAAGGTATGAGGAGGTGAAGGGAAGGTATGAGGAGGTGAAGGGAAGGTATGAGGAGGTGAAGGGAAGGTATGAGGAGGTGAAGGGAAGGTATGAGGAGGGGAGGGAGAGGTATATGGAGAGTTGGGGGAGTTATGAGGGGAGGAGAAGAGGGGGAGGTATGAGGGGAGGAGAAGAGGGGGAGGTATAAGGATAGGGGGAAGTATGAGGGGGCAGGTATGAGGTGAGGAGGGGGAAGTATGAGGAGGGGAGGGGCTAGTATGAGGAGGGGAGGGGCTGTGTGTCACTGTGTGTGTGTGTGCACGTATATTGCGGAGGGAGGTTCAGTGTGGGGAGGGGAGAAAAATACATGGGGGTGGGGGTGTAAGAGAGAGGGGGGAAGGAATGGGTGACTGGGGAGTGTGAGGTGGGGTGAGAGTGAGGAGGTGTGTGAGAAAGGGGGGGTTCTTGCAAGGCCGCCGAAACGTGGGTAGGAGGCCCCTAGAAAGCTGTCTGCGGCCCTGCATGGCAGTGATATCACTGACTGCCCCGAGGAGAGCAAGAGACCCTATTTTGCAAAGTGTAATATACACACAAGGTCAGGAAGGTCACATTTTTAAAAGTCTTAATTTTAATTACTGCCTACATTTTTTTATTTAATTTTAAATTATATCAATTAATTATTTATTTAATTTTAATTTGTTAATTATTTTAATTTTAATTAATGTCTTCATTATTTATATACACACAGACACACACTGCAGCCCCCACCAACGGGACCCATTATGGTGCCGAGGCATCACGTGATGCCACATTTTCATGGCAACATGTCACCGCCTGACGTCAGTGTCTCGTTGTCATGGCAACGGGGTGCGTCACGTGATGTAATTTGTTTTATAATTAATTTTTTATTGTGTTCCGGTTTTTCCTTTTGAAAATCTGGTCACCCTATTCATCATGTCATATTTAATAAAGTATTTAACATATTTTTGATGAGCAGAGCACACACAATACTGATTTCTTTGATTTACATTAAGAACTGGGGAAAAGTGCTGAACTGAATATGTTTTTTTGGTGTCTATGATTTCACTTTATGGCACAAAACAATGTCTCAGGAGGCACACTCTCTAAAGAGATTGCATATGTTACACTTAAGTGGCTGTGCTCAAGGTGCAGGCACTGTCCTGTGTATCCCAGAATGGCATGTAGACTTATATGAAGCATAAGACACATTTCACTTTATGCCCATACTTAATTAGTAAAGCTAAGGTTTCGTTAGAAAAGACAGTGCACTTACTTAGAAGGTTGCGGACTATTACATGACATTGTACAAGAAAACAGATAACATAGGACATAATCCAATAGAGGAAGAGTGAGAACAAACAATGATATTCCAGAGAAAGTGGCAAAAACAATAAAATCTACGAAGAATGGGAAGGATCCCTGGGAAGATGGAATTACAACAGAAATTAGGGAAGAAAAAGTTAAACTCAATGCAAAACTTTATACATGCTGCTTGAAGAAAAGGAAAATTCCAGAGCAATAAAGGAATGCCATAGTTATCCTCAGCCACAACAGAAGACCTCTAGAATTATAGACCAATCAGTCTACTCCCAAACACTTACAAGTGTAGCCCTGGTCTCCAGCAGCTCCTTGAGACCCCCCTCTCTTGGTGCAGCCCGATCGCGGGTGACGCCGGAGCCAGCGACGGACCCGACGGCTGCTTCCAAGGGTGGGGGCCGGAGCAGGGAGTAGTGCTCTGCCTCCGCGAGCGGGCCAGTTGCCGGGGACGCGATCGGGCCGTCGCTAGGGCCGCGGTCGCATCTCTAAGGTCCCGGCGGCTCGGGAAGCAGGGCGCCGCCATTGCAATGCATGTTGCGCATGCGCAGGGACCAGATAGCACGGAAGGCCCCCAGATAGCTCGCGCATGCGCGGAAGGTAGTGCAGGGGTAGGGAGAAGTCGCGCGAGAGCAGGGAAAGCCCAGGGGAGGTTAGGGCAGCCCGAGATAGATAGCGCAGGCGCAGATGAGCTCGCCAAAAGCCCGCGAAGCTGTAGCCTATTAGGAGAGGCTCTGAGCAGGGACTACAGATCCCATGAGCCTCTGTATGCAACACGTGATGCCAGGGAGCCAATAGGGCTTAGGATCTCCAGGCAGGCAAGTGGATACATTTGGCGGGCTTGGAGCACGCTAGGCAGTCAGAGACCGGAGCAGCCCAGGGAAGGAGGTAGGGTACAGGAGTCAGGAACTCCCTGTACTAGGCCAGCACCCCCAGGGCCCAAGGTAGCTAAGTACCACACAAAAGTGAGTGTTGCCAGGGACTGCCCTAGGTTAAGGGACCCTGTCACTCAGGATTATCAGTTGGAGTCAGGGAGCTGTGAGGGAAGGAAGGGTGCGGGGAGCGAGTGCAGCTCCTGCATCCATATAGGTACCCACACCCCAGGTAGGCCCCAACTCCCCACTAGATTAGTGGGTAAGTGCTGAGGGAGGCCCAAGATAGGGACGCTGCCCTTAGTGTAGGGCTGCCTTGTCAGAGTCACGGCTGTCAGTGCTGTGAGGTCTGACAGGCAGGCACCTTGTTGCGCAGCACGTTGGCTGCCAGCATCCAGTGAGTCACAGCTTGTTGCTGCAGGCGCTGGGATTAGTTTAGTAACAGTCAGGGCTGGGAAGAGTTAGGGGAGTGGGGCAGGTCATTAACCCCTATAGGCCCCTAGGAGTTTCCCCCAAAGCCATTACAGGTTGCTGTGCTGTAGGGACGGCCTATAGTATAGCGTGTGTCACTTAGTGCTGTAGGGACAGGTTCTATGTTAGGGATCCTGTCACAGTAGGGTAGATTAGATAGGGACACAGCGGACGCTGCGGTTCCTGCTAAGAGGTTCGGATCCAAGTTGGGGTCCTAAGAGACGGTTTCCAGGTTGGGACCGCCCTGGCGGTCTGAGTGCAAGGAGTCCGGTTGGGGATCAGATGACGTCATCCTACGACTGATCCTTTGTGAAGCCAGTTGGAGATCCGAGCACGGGAGTGCTCGGCAGGTACTATCTAATACACAAGTGCACCAACGGGCCCTTAGTATAAATAGTGACTGCGCAGTCACCCATTGACTCTCTCTGCAAGAGTGCGGGACATTGGGTGGGGTTCTTTGGACACTGGGTGGGATCACCTGGTGTTGGGGAAGCGTCCTGCGAGACGTCGCAGTTAGTGTCTCCTCGTGAGAGGGACACCTGTCATGTTATGTGTTATCTTATGTTCCTAAGTAAATGGTATCAGTTATTATATATCACTGTGTGTGAGTATTGGTTATTAGTGATTGTCCTGCGAGGAACCACTCCCCCTCTGGTGGGAGCCATCGCAGATGGAGGCGCTGCATCGTTGTAAGTGAGTACCCCTAGTATTAATATTGCCCCAGGTTCCCCGTGGCGGAAGCTCAGCCCTCCTGCGAGCCAACAGGTAATGCACCACACCTATGGTAACACTGATTGTTTCTCCGCACCCACAGTATAATCTGCGATTGGGCGGGGGGGGGGGGAAACCCGTTACACAAGATATTTACAAAGATACATACAAAATGGAAAAAAGAGGCAGGTATTTAGATTCTTAAAATCAGGAGGGACAGAGGCATAATTTCAGAATTATAAGGAATGTAACAAAACTTGTAAAAGGGCAATCAAACTAGCAAAAATGGATAAGGATTGCAATAGAAAGTAAGATCAACTCTAAAAAGCTTTTTTAAAGCAGCATTCCATGCTGCCGCATTTTCCCCCCTTTAATATGTGCAACAATACAATGCACACAATGATAAGCAATTAGCTAAGTTATCGATCAGTCCATTCTCCTGTGATCGATAGGCGAAGATTCGGCTCGTGGGGTTCACTAAATGGTTATCAGTGCAGCAGAAGATGACCAAAGATGCAAAGTTCTGTGGGGAAGATCACGTCACCAGGCAGTCACTAGATACAATTGGTGCACTGCTAGTGAGAGGGAAGGGCTCAAAAAGGGGTGTGCCAGAGCCTGTTTCAGAAGAGGAAGGGGATGTGACTTTGTTAATGGCTGCTATAGAAACAAAAAATGCTTGTTACATTATAATACATAAAAAATATATTCAGCGTTGTTTAAAAAAATGCTACAAGTATTTTCTCATAGTATAGAACTGATTTATTTTTAAAAAAAAACACGCATGTAGGATATAGCTTGGTCTGCAGCTTTAAGTGCCTTAAAAACAAGAAAATGAGAAAATAAAAAATAGGCTGCTCTCAGTGTGAGATGGTCAGGCACAGATAAGAGATAAAGGAAAAAGCAGAGGTATTAAACAGATGCTTTGCCTCTGTATTTACCAGGTAAGAATCAATTGCAATAGTAGTGCCGCAGGAGGAAGCCACAACCTCTTTATGAACGAACAATTGGTTAACTGAGGAAAAAGTTCATAGGTTGCTTGATAAAATTAAAGTAAATAAGGCATCTGGACCCGATGGCATACATCCAAGAGTTCTCAAGGAGATAAGTTCAGTAATAGCCAAACCATTACATTTAATATTCAAGGACTCAATTTCCACAAGCTCAGTACCACAGACCTTTAAGCCTGACATCAATAGTGGGGAAGCTACAGTTTAACATGGGATATTCAGGAATACCTAATGGAAAACAAAATTATTAGTAATAGTCAGCATGGATTTATAAATGGTAGATCATGCCAAATGAACCTTATTAGTTTTTTTAATGAGGTAACTAGGAACTTATTCCAGAGTAATGCAGTTGATGTGGTCTACTTAGATTTTTCATAGGCTTTTGATACGGTTCCACACGAAGTTTGTGTAGAAAATAAAGTAAATTGGACTCGTTAAAAATATTTGCAGCTGGATTGAAAATGGGTTGAATGATAGACAACAGAGAGTTGTAATAAATTGAACTTTTTCAGGTTGGGCTACATTTGTGAGTGGAGTACTTAACGGATCGGTACTTTGACTCCTGCATTTTAACTTACATATAGTTACATAGTAGATGAGTTTGAAAAAAGACATATGTCCATCAAGTTCAACCTATGCTAAATTTATTCTATATCTGTACTTACAGTATATTGATCCAGAGGAAGGCAAACAAAAATCCCCAGTGAAATATCATTGGATGATATCTTGTACGGGGAAAGTAAATTCCTTCCTGACTCCAAGAATCACTGCAGGATGTAATTTCTCTCCAGAAAATTTGCATAGACTGGAAACTTGGGCAGGTAAATGGCAGATAAGGTTTAATACAGATAAATGTAAGGTTATGCATTTGGGAAACAAGAATAAATATGCGACTTACAAATTAAATGGGGATAAATTAGGGGAATCCTTAGAGAAGGATTGGAGAAGGATTTAGGAGTGCTTGTAGACAGCAGGCTTAGCAATAGTGCCCAAAGTCATGCAGTAGCTGCAAAGGCAAACAAGATCTTATCTTGCATTAAACGGGCAATGGATGGAAGGGAAGTAAACATAATGATGCCCTTTTATGAAGATTTACTAAGACCACACCTTGAATATGGAGTACAATTTGGGTGCACCACACCATAGAAAAAAACATTATGGAAATAGAGAAAGTGCAGAGAAGAGCCGCCAAATTAATAAAGGGGCTGAATAATGTGACTTATGAGGAGAGGTTAGCTAAATTAAATTTGTTTACATTAGAAAAGAGGCGTCTAAGAGGGGATATGTGGGAGGATCGGTGTTAGGTCCCGCCCCCACGACAGCTCCCGTGACGACACGGATGACGCACTGCAGACCAGGGAATCTACCCAGAGGCGCCGCCAGACAGGGGGATACCTCCAGGTTCGCGGTAAGGTCCCACCCCCGCATCGTCCCGTGACAACACGGAAGACGCTTAACACCCACAGGAACTTCGCACCGGTGCCGCTACATGAAGAGCACGTGAGGGGTTAATCCTTAACTCCACACTAAACCAGGATCACCTGCGGCTCACTCCTCCTCCGTCCTACCATTGGGCGCTTGCTACCGAGTGGGTGGTTCATGCTAATGTGCAGCAGCTGCTTGCTGGCTGCTCATTGGTCACTTGCCCTTTTATATGCTCAGCCAGCCCTCTGACAAATTGGCTGAGCATATTTCTTTGCTCCTGTAAGGAATCGGGGAGCGCATCACCCGCGGCGTGCTCCCTCCTTACCTACAGCTTCAAACACCTCCGCAGACATCACTACGCGCGCACGAAGAGGTACTTATGAGATCATGGGGACTGGCCCCGCCTACCGTTCATGTCACTTGACGGCGGCGTGCACATGTGACGCGTGTGTACCATTCCCCAGCTGCGTGTCAACATCACTGATCAAGTTCATCACTCCCACCTGTCTCCTGCACAGCTCCACCTATCCCTGTCTCCGCTGAGGTCGCACCTCCACTCCTCCCTCCTGTCTCATTGGACCTGTTCTCCTATATATGCTCAGCTTTGCCACTGGCACTTTGGCTGAGCATAATTCCTTGTAGCTGTGTGTTCCCACTTCCCCGTTCCTAGCTTTCTCCTGCCTTGCCTTGCCTTGTTCTAACCTTGTTGCTGTTTGATTCCCTGTGTACTGACCCAGCTTGAACCTTGGACTCCGCTCTTCTGGATTACTGACCCTGACTTACGTCTGACTTTCCGTATCTCTCCAACCCCTGACCACGGCACCCCGGATATTGACTATTCTACCGGCTCCGCCCTCCGACCTTGGCAAGTATCTGGACTGTTCTCCCATCTCCAATACCGAAACAGTTAACCTGACTATCCACTCTCCAGATGTGCCCTCGTTGCTGTGGGTGGCGTTTACACTTTCCCACTTCAGTACCGGGGTCCCGCCTTGTTTGTGGTGACCATCAGCGTTACAGTTCCTGAGCGTAGTGCTTACCTCAAGCTCCTGCTGCCCTGTCCTGTTGCCTTGTGCATTTTTGATACTGTCTTGTCTCTGTGTTTTGACCTCGGCTTGTACCTGGACCTCTACCAACTTGGCTCTACCTGGACCAACTTCTCTCTAACTCGGCTTGCTTCTGGACCTCTACCTTCTCTGCTCCTGGACCCCGGCTACCCTCTACGACCATCCGACTTCTCCAACCCCTGACCACGGCGAGTATAACGATTATCCTCACTTCTCCAACCCTGACCTGGTTATACGACTATCACTCTGCACTCTGGACGCGCTCACGCGGTCCCGTCTTGTTTGTGGCGAGCACCCATTTTAATGTAATAACTATATACAAATATATTCAGGGTCAATACATGGAGAGTTCAAAATAAATATTCATCCCAAGGGCAGTATAAACAACATGGTGTCATCCCTTAAGGTTGGAGGAAAGAAGATGTCACCAGCAACATAGGAAAGGGTTCTTTACAGTAAGGGCAGTTGAAATGTGGAATTCATTACCCATGGAGACTGTGATGGCAGATACAATGGATTTGTTAAAAAAAGTTGGACGTCATTTTAGAAAGGAAAAGTATACAGCGATATACCAAATAAGTAAACATGGAAAGGATGTTAATCCAGGGAGTAATCTGTTTGCTAATATTTGGAGTCAGGAAGGAATTTATTTTTCCCCTTATGAGATAATTAGATGTTTCACTGGGTTTTTTGTTTGCCTTTTCTTGATAAATATAATGTAAGTACAAAAATAGGATAAAGTAGCTGTCATCTAAATTTAGCATACTGCTGCGGCCGAGTTTATTCGAGCATTTGCCCGTTCTCGGCCGCAGCAGTAGCCTGGCGCGCGCCGGAGGGTGACGGGCGCGCGCCGAAGCAGCGGAAGAGCGCCCTCCGATCGGGGCGCTCTCCCTCCCGCTGCCGGGTCCGCCGGGTCCCCCGGAACCCCCTGCCGCCATCCCCCACATCGCGGGACACCAGGGCTCCCTCGGGGAGCCCTGGACGCGCGTGCAGGGGGCGCACGCTCCCGATGACGCGTGACCGCGCGTCGGTGACGCGCGGCACGCCGAGGGGCGGCCACTAGCAAGCCGGGAAATCTCCCGGCTTGCGGATCTGGCCGCAGTGCAATAAACTGTGTCGCCAGTGTAGGTTGCATTTGATGGAAGCGTAAGGGGGAGAGAGTGAATAAGAGGGGGGAAGAGTGAGAGACAGATGGGGGAGATAAATACATGGGGTGGGGCAGTGTGAGAAGGGGGAAAAATATAGGGTGAGAGATCGAGGAGGTGTGTAGGAGAAAAAGGGGGAGTACTGGAAGGCCACCAATATGGGGGTACCCTGGTTGAAACTTTAGTCTTGGGCCCCGGGAAAGCTGTATGCAGCCCTGCTTATACGTCTAGCTCATATATATCCACTTAAAACACAGTTTAAAGACCAATTTTACGACTCAACCATCTGACACTTCACTGGTCACCCTTCTGTCTTCAGGATAAACTTTATATGCTACTAGTCTGTAATCCATTCCATTTCTAAAACATCCAATCACTCAAGGACCATGCCCACTTTGTTTAATTTGTCTAGTAATCTCTTTAGTGGAATAGGGTGAAAGACTATACAGTTGAATGACACTCCATTTGATACCCAACATCCATGCAAAGTTAGACTACTCATGGTTCACTAGTCAGGTTTATATGAGCTTCCTACACAATTAAAAATGGTGATACTTGGCCTTAAAAAAAGCAATAAAATCAGGGTTGTTGGTGACATTATGAAACATCAAAGCTCTTATGGTTGATGATTAACTGAACACGTAATGTGATGTCCACCCTATAGTTCAGCCTCCAATTATTTATTCTATGTATAATTTACAGAGAAAAATCTTCTTACTTTTTCCAGTGTTTGACTTCCCATGGTTTACAGTAATGCTGCAAGAAGAAAAGTATGTGGTCTCCAAGTCTAATAAGACTCCTCTGTGTATATTTTAACTTTTTCTCCTTAGAAAGTTCCTCGGGCAAATCCATCTCTCTAAGTGATTTCTTCAGGGGCCTTAAATATTCCTTGCACTAAAGAGAGAAAATGCTAATTAGTAGTGCAACACCAACAAGCAGAAACATACAGTATGTTGGATCATTTCCAGTAGGGTATTATATTTAGGAGGATTTTCAAATTAGCAGCATCGGATTTACTGGTCCATATCCATCGTTGTGGACTTCAGTCTGCAGGTACCCAAATGATATGTTATTTTCCTACAGTTTATGCTAGCCCATTCTGTCACAACCATCTTTATTGAATGTACAAGCTTTGTTCAGTTTATATCTGTAACAAGGGCAAGTCTGTTACCAACAGGTAGAGCTGTTGGGTGTCAGCCAGGTAGTAGTTAAGGTAGTAGTTAATCCCTGTATGGAGGAAGGCAGGGCTGCTAATGAGCCCACCTGAGTGTAGCAATGGTATAAAAGTCAGGAAAAGGGAATTGTTTGTCTCTCTCACCTGGTCTGTGAACAGACCACATGTATGTGTCCTTGCTACCTAGGGACAATCGGACCTGCAGACCGCATGTATGTGTCCTTGATACAGAGGGACACCAAGACATCCCGTCTGTACCTGCGAGTCCTTGATACAGAGGGTCTTTGGTCACTGAAAACCTTGACCTTTATGTTGCTGTATTCTGGCCTCAGGAACGCTGGACTTTGGGCAAGATGGCCGGACCGTGCAGACCACAAGTGCGTGTCATTTATACGTACAGATGCAGCGGCCTTTATTCGAACAAATAATGGCGCTATGTAAATAAAGACAGCAAAAAGCCAAAGAAAGCAGCTATCCCAGCTACTCTTTTTACATTTTTTATATTTTTTACATTTGGATTTTGGGTTCCCCTGGAATTTAACTGAGTTATTTCTAGTTTCAGAGACACCCTGGTTCTCGAGAAACTTAGGCCGCGTCCAAAGTGCAGGATAGCTCGCACCGAAACAAACTAGGATGGCAATGTAGTAGTGCATAGTGCCCATGCGCTACAGGGAGAGTGGCACTTCGCAATACAAACAAGTTTGTTTTGCAAGTGCGACGCCGAGAGGAGGAGGAGCACAGAAGCTAGTGCGTCCTACTATGGACGCGGCCTTACAGTTTAAAGCTGCAGACCAAGCAATATCTTGGTATATTGTGTTTTTTATGTGTGTTTTTTTTAATAAATCAGTTCTGTACTATGAGAAAATACTTGCAGCATTTAAAAAAATAAATAAACACCTCTGAATTAAATTTTTAATGTATTATTGTATAACGAGCATTTTGTATTTCTATAGCAACCGTTTACAAAGTCACATCCCCTTCCTCTTCTGAAACAGGCTCTGGCACACCCCTTTTTGATCCCTGCCCTTTCTCTAGCAGTGCACCAATTCTGGCTGCCTGGTTACGCGATCTTCCCCACAGAACTTTGCATCTTTGGTCCTCTTCTGCTGCACTGACAACCATTTAGTGAACCCCGAGCTGAATCTTCATCGATCGATTGGAAACTTAGCTAATTACTTATCATTGTGTGGATTGTATTTATGCACATATTAAAGGGGGGGAGCAGGGACGACAAAAAACAACAGCTTGGACTGCTGCTTTAAAGTGCCTGTGTCTCCTGTCCCTCTTGAGCAAATCAAAATACAGGTAAACCCTGTTATAACGCAGTCCTCGGGGTCCACCCCGAGACCACCGCGTTAGTAATGGGGTCGCGCTAATTTTTTTTTTAAATGGCCGCCGCGCGCCTGATCGGGAGGGAGGGAGTGAGGAGGGAAGGAAGGAAGAGGTCTGCACAACATGCGGGCCGCATGCGGCCGGTCTGGCCTCTCTGTGTGGCCCGCGATGACTCTGGCCGGGCGCCAGTTAATTAATTAAATAAATAAATTAAAAAAAAGTTTTAAAAAATGGCGGCGATTCATCCCTCCTCCCGCCCTCTCCCAGCCCCCTCTGTCTCCCTCCCAGCCCCCTCCCTCTCCCTCCCAGCCCCCAGGGTTTGCGTTGCGCGGTAGCAGGCTGCCGGGGAGGTCATAGCATGCCGGGCTGGTGGGGGGGGAGGGGGGTGGGTGTGAAAAACGGGCTGATGGGGGGGAGGGAGGTGGGTGTGAAAAACGGGCTGGTGGGGGGGTGGGTGTGAAAAACGGGCTGATGGGGGGGGTGGGTGTGAAAAACGGGCTGGTGGGGGGTGTGAAAAACGGGCTGGTGGGGGGGTGGGCTGCTGACATGTGAGGGGGGGGGTGGGCTGCTGACATGTGAGGGGGGGGTGGGCTGCTGACATGTGAGGGGGGGGTGGGCTGCTGACATGTGAGGGGGGGGGTGGGCTGCTGACATGTGAGGGGGGGTGGGCTGCTGACATGTGAGGGGGGGTGGGCTGCTGACATGTGAGGGGGGGTGGGCTGCTGACATGTGAGGGGGGGTGGGCTGCTGACATGTGAGGGGGGGTGGGCTGCTGACATGTGAGGGGGGGTGGGCTGCTGACAGGTGGGGTGGGCTGCTGACATGTGAGGGGGGGATGGGCTGCTGACATGTGAGGGGGGGATGGGCTGCTGACATGTGAGGGGGGGTGGGCTGCTGACATGTGAGGGGGGGTGGGCTGCTGACATGTGAGGGGGTGGGCTGCTGACATGTGAGGGGGGGTGGGCTGCTGACATGTGAGGGGGGGTGGGCTGCTGACATGTGAGGGGGGGTGGGCTGCTGACATGTGAGAGGGGGGGGCTGCTGACATGTGAGAGGGGGGGGTGGGCTGCTGACATGTGAGTGCTGTGAGAGTGTGCTGTGAGCAGTGTGCAGTGAGTGTGTGCTGTGAGAGTGTGCTGTGAGCTGTGTGCAGTGTAGAGTGAGTGCTGGGAGTGTGTGCAGTGTGCTGTGAGCAGTGTGTGTGCAGTGAGCAGTGTGTGCAGTGTGCAGTGTGCAGTGTAGAGTGTGTGCAGTGAGAGTGTGTGCAGTGGTGCAGTGAGAGTGAGTGCTGGGAGTGTGTGCAGTGTGCAGTGTAGAGTGTGCAGTGTAGAGTGTGTGCAGTGTGCTGTGAGCAGTGTGTGTGCTGTGAGCAGTGTGTGTGCAGTGAGGAGTGTGTGCAGTGAGGAGTGTGTGCAGTGAGCTGTGTGTGCAGTGAGCAGTGTGTGCAGTGAGCAGTGTAGAGTGTGTGCAGTGAGAGTGTGTGCAGTGGTGCAGTGAGAGTGAGTGCTGGGAGTGTGTGCAGTGTGCTGTGAGTAGTGTGCTGTGTGCAGTGTGTGCAGTGTGTGCAGTGTGTGCAGTGTGTGCAGTGTGTGCAGTGTGTGCAGTGTGTGCAGTGTGTGCAGTGTGTGCAGTGTGTGCAGTGTGTGCAGTGTGTGCAGTGAGCAGTGTGTGCAGTGAGCAGTGTAGAGTGTGTGCAGTGAGAGTGTGTGCAGTGGTGCAGTGAGAGTGAGTGCTGGGAGTGTGTGCAGTGTGCTGTGAGTAGTGTGCTGTGTGCAGTGTGTGCAGTGTGTGCAGTGTGTGCAGTGTGTGCAGTGTGTGCAGTGTGTGCAGTGTGTGCAGTGTGTGCAGTGTGTGCAGTGTGTGCAGTGTGTGCAGTGTGTGCAGTGTGTGCAGGGAGTGTGTGCAGTGTGCAAAAAAAAATTAATTTTTTTTTTTTTTTTTTAAACGGGAGCCACGGGAAAACCGCGTTATAACCGATTTGCGTTATAACAGGGTTTACCTGTAGCTGCTATACCGCAGGCCAATAGAAAGTCACAACAGATGATTTTTTGGCTTTTTATTGGACGGCAGTGGGCTCTCTTAAAAACCAGGAAGTATGTCGGCATCGCAAACTGTTAATATCTCCGGAACTGGGGGGTTCACAGTGCTGAAAATGGATGGGATTGTTGTTTTAAACTTCAAATTACCTGATCTCATGCAGAAATATACATCCAGGAAGCAAAACAATTATGATCAGATGTAGGTTCAGAACACCGGACTGCTCCCATCACAGTCTCCTGTACATGCAGCTATTATTTTGCTCATGAGTCAAGATAATAACGTTTGAAACGGCTTTGTGCCTGTGACCTCCCACTTTATCTCTCATACAAACCTTTTGATCCTTTGCAATTATTCTTTATATTATAACTGTATCCTGTAAAATAAAAGCTGCTGAGGATCACTACGTCTTCGCGATACAGTTCTTGGATCTCCATATATTGCTTGTTACATACCAAGTTCTCGAGTTACACCTTCACATAATATCATAACAGAATCGTAATGAGGCTTTGGAATCGTAATGAGGAAATTGTTGCAAAGTAAAATCTATTCGCTGCTATATTCAATAAATTATTTTCAGAGACTAATAAATATATATATATATATATATATATATATATATGATAAAAAATCACTGGCACTCCAATAGAAATTCAATAATGAATAGGTGCATGTCCCATATAAATAATAAAAGTATACATTACCGCATAGCAGCAAAAAGGGAGACAGCACTCAGGTGAATGAAAATAAATGTATTAAATACAGCACATAACTCCAACGTTTCGATCCCACAGGGGGATCTTCCTCAGGGTGGTGCAACAGACACAGGACAGTGAGTGACTTATATACCCCAACACCCAAGTGACATAAACATCTCCACATCATCAGAAAGCATCATCATCGGGCGACAAAACAGCTGTGCATAATACAATTTAATTAGATCATGCTCCAACTCCATGTCTGTACTCCTATTGGGGAATCCAAGTCACATGATCAAACCCAAGCTGTCAGTGTCATTGCATGTAAACAAACTGATGCTGCATCAGCAGGCCCGGTTTTCAAGGCAACAACATGTGTGCTCAACTCTTTAAAGGCAGCAGACACCGGTGGTTGTCATGTGTACTGCACGTGTATAGATACACCACTGCAAATGTGTATGTGCTGTAGCAGTGATGAATTTACTTCTAAACAGCACCTAAGAATAACAGATACTGGCATGCGTATATCAGTAGAATCCTATGACAGATAGAACCCGCTGTAATCCCAGTCGGGTAACCCATAATAAACCTGTCGGCGTCACATGCTGCATGGATATACATAGGTTGCTAGTTAACCCCTAGTATACCAGTACTGCTAAAGACACAAAGTGCGATCAAATAAAGGAACATACTGTCTGTAGAACTACATAAATATACAATATACGGACCTGCAAAAATGTGGAATAAAGAACACCCAATACACAGTGAGGGTAAAGTGAAGAGAACCGGGAGGGGAAAATAAAATCAATGGAAGAAGCTGAACGACAAGGATATACAAGCTGTAGTAAAATATACTGTATAATAAATGCCTTTTACATAATCATTTTGAACTACGCTGATCCATGTATACAGTACATACAGTTGATGTTGAACAGTAATAATTACAAAAAATTACAAAAAATTACAAAAAACAACCCAAGTTCATGTCCTCATTCAGGCCTTTGGGGGCCATAGAATCCAGTCTGTGAATCATCCTCGCCTCAAGCTGGAGCAAAAGCCTGTGTCTATTTCCTCCCCTGGTTGGAGTAAGCCCATACTCCAACCAGGGGAGGAAATAGACACAGGCTTTTGCTCCAGCTTGAGGCGAGGATGATTCACAGACTGGATTCTATGGCCCCCAAAGGCCTGAATGAGGACATGAACTTGGGTTGTTTTTTGTAATTTTTTGTAATTTTTTGTAATTATTACTGTTCAACATCAACTGTATGTATACATGGATCAGCGTAGTTCAAAATGATTATGTAAAAGGCATTTATTATACAGTATATTTTACTACAGCTTGTATATCCTTGTCGTTCAGCTTCTTCCATTGATTTTATTTTCCCCTCCCGGTTCTCTTCACTTTACCCTCACTGTGTATTGGGTGTTCTTTATTCCACATTTTTGCAGGTCCGTATATTGTATATTTATGTAGTTCTACAGACAGTATGTTCCTTTATTTGATCGCACTTTGTGTCTTTAGCAGTACTGGTATACTAGGGGTTAACTAGCAACCTATGTATATCCATGCAGCATGTGACGCCGACAGGTTTATTATGGGTTACCCGACTGGGATTACAGCGGGTTCTATCTGTCATAGGATTCTACTGATATACGCATGCCAGTATCTGTTATTCTTAGGTGCTGTTTAGAAGTAAATTCATCACTGCTACAGCACATACACATTTGCAGTGGTGTATCTATACACGTGCAGTACACATGACAACCACCGGTGTCTGCTGCCTTTAAAGAGTTGAGCACACATGTTGTTGCCTTGAAAACCGGGCCTGCTGATGCAGCATCAGTTTGTTTACATGCAATGACACTGACAGCTTGGGTTTGATCATGTGACTTGGATTCCCCAATAGGAGTACAGACATGGAGTTGGAGCATGATCTAATTAAATTGTATTATGCACAGCTGTTTTGTCGCCCGATGATGATGCTTTCTGATGATGTGGAGATGTTTATGTCACTTGGGTGTTGGGGTATATAAGTCACTCACTGTCCTGTGTCTGTTGCACCACCCTGAGGAAGATCCCCCTGTGGGATCGAAACGTTGGAGTTATGTGCTGTATTTAATACATTTATTTTCATTCACCTGAGTGCTGTCTCCCTTTTTGCTGCTATGCGGTAATGTATACTTTTATATATATATATATATATATATATATAGGTCGACAAATCACCAAACAATCTACTCGCCGAACAAAAAAATCTACTCGCCACCTAGTACCACACGTGTGCTGCTTGGGCCAATAGGAGCTCGCCACGATGTTAAATCCACTTGCCCGGGGCGTGCAAATGTATAGGTTTGTCGAACACTGTATATATATATATATATATATATATATATATATATATATATATATATATATATATATATATATATATATATATATATATATATATATATATATATTCATATATATATATTCATATATATATATTCATATATATATGCAAATACAACTGTATGCTCATCTGCATGTCTTAGGCAGGTCTGCAACCCTGCCTTTCCCCATTATCACCCAGCATACAGCACTTCCACTGCAGCAAGGGATTCTGGGAAATGACATGCAAATGAGCACACAGTGTCACTTTTTGCCTCAAAAACCATTTTTAACATGGTTCCTGCTGTATGCTGGGTGATAATGGGGAAAGGCGGGGTTGCAGACCTGCCTAAGACATGCAGATGAGAATACAGTTGTATTTGCATATTTGCTTTCCTGTGGAGGGTTTTTGTCACTTTTTTTACTCACCATAACTTAACTCAGTATTATTATATATATATATATATATATATATATATATATATATATATATATATATATATATATATATATATATATATATATATATATATATAAACCATAATACTGAGTTAAGTTATGGTGAGTAAAAAAAGTGACAAAAACCCTCCACAGGAAAGCAAATATGCAAATATAGCTGTGTGCTCATCTGCATGTCTTAGGCAGGTCTGCAACCCCGCCTTTCCCCATTATCACCCAGCATACAGCACTTCCACTGCAGCAAGGGATTCTGGGAAATGACATGCAAATGAGCACACAGTGTCACTTTTTGCCTCAATAACCATTTTTAACATTGTTCCCTATAGGCATATACACACACACACACACACACACACACACACACACACACACACACACACACACACACACACACACACACACACACACACACACACACACACACACACACACACACACACACACACACACACACACACACACACACACACATTACAAATGCATAATGATTAACATAAGTGGATTTTAATCAATACCCATTTATCAAACAACATGTAAAATGATATCATGGTAATGAAGACAATTGCCAGAAGTTTTCTGAATTCATGCAAGACATGCTGAAAATGCTTTCTCCATCATATGCCTGGAGCAATGAATGAATGAAACAGAATGGGAATTTAGCTGGTGCCGACTGAACTGCACGCCAAGCTGCATTGTGATATGAGCTGGCAAGAGATTGTAGATATAAATAGAACTGAGTAACACCGCTTTCTGAGGAGCATAAACAAAAAACAATAAGGCTTGAGCTTTTATACAAAGAAGAAAGGAATTTTTCTTGTATACTTTCCTGGTTCTCTGATACATCTGGTTTAAATTCACTTGTTTCTTCATTAATCTATGTTATCATTGCCTTAGGTTAAATGGTGTAATCATGATCTGTAAAAGGCTGCAATGCTCAAATATTTTTTTCAACATTTAATCTTGCTCCATACCCCTTACACATCTCCTTTTCCTTTGACAGAAACTTCAGGGCAAGGCTGTCTGGGAAGTTTGGCACATGTAACACAGCCGTTTTATTTTGTAGTACAAATTGAAAGCCCTCATAAAACACCTTGTCTATTATTTTAACAGTTACATAATTTAATGTATGTTTTTAGATGTGTAAATACAGGCCCGAAAACTAATTCTGAAACGCACAGTAACAAGTATACATATTGCTTTTGTAAGGGATTAGATTTGGGTTATCATAACTGATTTCCAACTGAGGAAATATTGCAGCAGATTGTTTTAAAGTTGCAGACTCTAAGCTGTAATGTCGGGTTTTTTTCTTCTCTCTCTCCTAAAGACCCTCCAAAAAAGTATTTATATCAAAGTAACCACAAAGCAGAAATTTCACAGGACTATTTTTATAGGGGAACTCACAGGAGCTGAGTGGTAGCATTTTTTTTTTTTTTAAAGGGTTTGTATAGTGAATTTGGAAATAATGGGAATAGTGCTAGAATACTTAGTGAGATTAGATTTGTACTTGTTTACTATATTTAATTCCTGCACTTTTTCCCCTTCAAAAGCACCACTGTATATATGTGCAATAATTTGATTGGACATCATTTCTTGCACCAATGTCGAACCCACAAACACACAGTGTTTCACTGATACAAATGTAGCTGGACATAATATTTGCGTGACAGCGCCAAATGTGGCTTGGAAGGATTAATGCTCTGAGAAGTCCTATTGGAAAGAACGGACCTCACCCAGCTCCTCTGTATTTCGGTGTTTTACCCACGGCCACGTAACTAGTAAGGTTAGGTACATTTGTACAATACTGCTTCAAAAATAGTGGCAGATACAGTATATTTAAATGAAAATCTTAATAAAGACACTTTGTGTTTATGCATGACACAACATTTTATGCATCCTCCCACATGTGCCATATGAATATATTCCATGTTAATAAAGCTACGATTATATATGTCTAATGACCAACATACTCATGATACCTTACAATTTTAAAGGTGTCCTTTCCAATACCATCAGCATAGCAGATAAGGGTCTTTGTAGCTGGGATGGTAGCATTTACCTATAATTTAACATAAGATTCAATACTTTATGAAAACAATTGATAACTATTTTCAAGATTATACAATAAATGTTTTATTTATAAATACTTTTTTTACTGTCCTCACAGAATATTAAAAAGATTACTAATTCCAAATTTATCAAGAATACTGTTTTTCTAGGATTTAAGTCTATAAAATGACTTAATGAAGCGAAGAAATCTAGGCATTAATAACATTAAATATAGCATAATCTTTCAAGTATGACAAAAATAGCTATTCTTCGCAGAGTATGTAAATGTGATTTATACGACATTCAATTCTGTGCATTATTCATATTTGCTTATTGCTGAATTGTAGTGGATAGTTATGATGTAATATACAGTATTCAACTACCTTGTAGTATACTCAATAATATACACCAGGATTATTGTTTGTACAGAGGGAAAAAATACCTTTTGAAGTCCAGATATGACCCCCTGACAAAGTGCAGTGACTTAAAACACATTACTGGGCATGTGGTAAAGTGGAATTATATTGTTTACTTGCCGTTGGAAACAGTTTAAGATGTAAGTGAAGAGCCTATTGAATCCAGGCGGATGTGGGGGTCTTTAAAAAAAAAAAAAAAAGTGTCCCACATACTAAGTTTATGGATGTCAACTCAAAGACATAAGCACAGACATATTGTACTGTACAGCAGTGGTCAATAACGTTTAAATATTTCGTAAAGACAAGCTGAAAAGACATTCAACTAGCTCTATTATGAGAAAGCATGGGAGTTTAGGGATTTTATTATTATGTAGTGGAGTCTAGATTCAGGGCTACTGGATCTGTGCTAGGTCGAGGCTCAATATATTCCTTTTGCTTTTTTGTAGCATTATAATTTCAATTTCAACCAGGAATAGATATTTTAATAGAGTAAAGTTAGATAATTGATGCTGGGTTGAAAAAAAAAATGAAAAATAAATAAATCACGTTTTCTGCCAATATATGTTCACATTGAACACTAACCTAAATTGTGGGTGGGTTTTACTACAGTACCTTTATTGCTGCGTTACCTTCCTTTTGTCCTGTCTTCTCTTTTTTAATTAATTATTTCACATGCAAGGGCTGTGCATATGTCTTTTTCACTTTTCAATGTGGTAAAGAAACAAGATTTAACAACCGTCCCCATTTAAAACACAGAAAATTAAATTAAAACAATAAAACATTTACAGGCATATAAAAAATTTTTTTTGAATATTTTACAAATAAAAATACTGTTTCTTTTTCAAAATGGAGACCTTTGTGGGGGAGTGGATTTGGCCCTTGCTCTGTTGTCACCTTTGAATATGGCATTTTCGCCTCTAAACAGACTTTCCCTTTTTAATTTTATTTTTATCTAGATATAGAACTAATTCTTTACCAAGGGTTAGAGATGTGTGACTGTTTTTCAAATTGTTGTTGTGAAAATACATGAAAATGGCGGTATAAAGGGTTATATGACCTCGCGTCTCTTGACTCCAGTTGTGTGAATGTCTTTAAGTGGGATTCACTACATTTTTCACGAAAGAGCAAGATAATGTTGCCTGTTTTTTGAGCACTAGCCAAAATGTTACAAATTTCTACCAGGGACACCAAAAACTCACCTGAAATAAAGTCTGTCTTTAAGTATTATTTTAGAGTCACTATAACTTTTAGATCTTTATGTATACATACACATCTGCTATGAAAGTAAGAATGAGCAAATCAGAATTGAAGATCAGTTCTTGGTTATCAGCAGCATCTGATACATAGTGCCATATTTACAAAGCTGTTTTCAGCCATAAGACACCTTGTGGTGCTAGAAGCCAATATGCTGCAATATCTTTCACAACTGGAATGTGTCTTAATACTGCTTAAGACTGCTTAATAAATACACCACATTTTTTTTTCTTATGAGATATACAGTATGTAGCAAACAAATTATATGATCACTGATGCTGCTTGAGAACATCTTAAGTTGACCATTAAATGTACTATTGGTCTTCTTTTGAGAAAATATTTCCATCAACACTTTGTTTTTACTGTACCTCAGAAGACATTGTGGAAGGGTTAGCATGATACATGTTTAACATTTCTTTTTCCTGAGAAACTCACGACTTGTTGATTTCAGCTTCAAGGTCCAACTGAAGCTCCA
This sequence comes from Ascaphus truei, assembly GCF_040206685.1. Lineage (NCBI taxonomy): Eukaryota > Metazoa > Chordata > Amphibia > Anura > Ascaphidae > Ascaphus > Ascaphus truei. The sequence continues at coordinate 144,849,974 of NC_134485.1, read as the reverse complement.
AGCTGAAAATATGCATCTGTCTTAATTTCACACACTCAAATAAAAACACTGCACTGTGACATCATTGGTTGGCAACTGATGTCACCTGGTTCTAATTCAGGCTGTTAACAGAAGGCAAAATGAGACCTTAACTAACCTTCATTAGACTTACTACAACTTCCATACTCTTAAGTTCAAGCATTTAGGACATTCCCAAAATCCTCCACAAATAACCTACTCCTTCTAAGATTTCATCCATAGACATTCTTCTCTATTTTTAATTTAGGCTGCGCTTCTACAGCCGGCGATGGCGACACGAAGGATGGCGTTGCCGTTGCCATTGCGAAAGTTGTATTTCAGATTCTGGAGATGTCGCTGGCTGCAAGGCCAGTGATGTCAGCAAGGGGGAAGGCAGGCGGGTGGAGAAGCTCATTGATTGACTTATAGCCAGTCACATGTGGAGACCGTCTCTCCAAAAATCAAATTCTACTGACTACCAGAATTTTGGTAGCGCTGTTGCTCCGTTGCGTCCACTATAAGCACCGGCGACAATGCATTTGTTTTGACGCGATGTAGCGTTGCCGTCGCCAGCACTATAAGCGCAGCCGTACTCTCAAGTACTTACAACCCTGCCATTAAAAATAAACAAGCATTTTCTCCCCTTTCACAGTTCCCACTGAAAAACTTTCAGCCTATTAAAAATAATTTAAAATGTTTATGCTTAGTGAACAGAAGTGAAGAGGTTAAGGGACAATTTTCACTTGTAAATTAAGGTACTATTCAACCAACCCAGTGATATGGGAAAAATGAATGTAATAAGAATAATATACATCACAATACAAAAACCATAGGGGGTAGTGCAGCTCTGATGAAAAAATACTTTTTCCAATTGTCTTAAGAATTGTTTGGTACAGGATATGGAGAGCTAATACTCCCAGGTATATACTGTACAAGAATAATAAATGGGTAAAAAATAGTAAACCTGTGAGTGTGAGGATTTTGGGTTTTTCTGCCTCTATATTTTTAAGCTTTTTTGCTGTGTTGCACTATTTTCCCCCTTTTTCATTCTTGCATATACCTGGGAGTATTTGCGCTCCATATCCTGTACCAAATGTTTATGCTTGTCTGATAAATTTCTCAAAAATTGCATCAATTAGATTGAAGTATCTCATACAGTACATATCATTAGTGCTCTGTGGTCCTAGATTGGATGGCCCCTTTTAAATAACCCTCTTATCTTGGGTAATACAATTAAACCATAGTAGAATAATTTGTTGTTTTGTTATACATTGAGCACCACTGAATTAAGAGAAGAGCTTTAAAAAATGCAGTAAATAAAAAAAAATGCTCATTTAAAAAACTGCAGCATTGCAGAAAAAAATATCATTTTGTGTATGAAGGGCACATGTAATTTAGATTTCTGGTTTACTTAGGTTATCAAATGTTTGCTGACTCATGAGTACTATATGGCATTTTCTATTAGTCTTGACCATTGACCCAGCTCTTTGCTTGCTGCATTCAGAGTATAGAATTGGCACTAGACTCATACTCTTGGAGATATCTGAGTGGCATTGATAATATACTGTAATAGTATATTCGTGCAGACTGTATCCTCTGAAAACCTTTCACCAATTCATTCACTCTTCCTCATTCTTTGTGTGTGTGGCGTAAAATATAACCCACCTTTAAGTGAATATAGAAGGCTATTTATCAAACTCTACAGGGTGCAAAACATTCACAAAAACAGTTGTGGCCATAGCAAAGAAAAGAAGAGCGCCATTTGAAAGCAAGATCATTTTTTTGGGTGCTCTTTTTGTCACCAGTACTGCTTCAATTTTGCAAATGGGAGACTTTGGTAGGCAATCACCCTCTGTCAATGGCCTTTTGTCAATGCCTTTCTAAAAGATGCAACTTTCCAGGGGCCACTATGCAGACCCACATATAACATTGCACAGCTCTACAGTACTTTGGCAAATGTATTCATGCGTGGTGCTAAAGGCTGTAAACAGAACAATGGATGTAATATAATGATGATTATTCCTGTGTGATGCCTGGAGTATATATCTTGAGATGAAGTAGGGTACTGGGTCTGGTATCCTGGTTTGTAAACCAGCAAAAGCGGCACTCAATGAATCCAGGAACCAAAGTGCTAAATGTCACCCCAATTGAATACCCAAATTCCTTGATGAACACAATAAACATGTAGCAAGCAAAAACTCACTGGTCTGCTGCAGCGTCCATGTTGATTCAGGTTCTAGGCAATCTTGGTGTGTCTCCGTTTGTGTAGATTAGATGCAATAGAAGGAAGAAATGGCGGATCACAACCGTAAATATCCAAAAAATTAGGAGGAAAGTGCGTTATCCATAAAAATATTTAATGGTCAAGAATGGAAAAAATGGCAAGGCACCTTGAAAAAGAGCGTACGCTCAAAACGCATTGGTGGGGGTTTGAATACCCCGTGATGTAGCTGTCTTTGGATGATCCACTAAATACTGTCAGTTTTATGGGTACACGCTTTCTTGGACATCATTTATTCACTTGTTTCCTGGGTATCAGTGCCTATTTTTTCTCACCACTTTGTATTACATGCTTCGAAAAAATGGATGCACACCCCCTGCTGTGTAAGAAGGATTGAAGATCCAGGAGGATATCACCAACCCTAACGTGAGTTCATCATTCTTTTTCACATTGCTAAATCCTCCATTCCGATATTACATGTTTGGACACTTTATTGTGAGGTCTCTTACTGCATTGCGTGTGGGGACCCTGGCCAACTACAGTAGTCGGATTACAATGGAGGAATGATTATTACCACGTGTTTATGGGTTGGTAAATCCCTAATTCATTATTCAGGGGTGTTATACCAAAGGAACTTTTATTGAACTATACATCTGTTTATATCATTGATTGGCCTTTTTATATTTTAGAGCACCACACATTTTTTCTTTTCTACTGCTTTTTCTTATCACCTTCATCTTCCAACAGTATGTCACACATTCTCAGCATTTACCTTGTAAACTCTGCAGAGTGAGAAATCATTGTGACTGCTTTGTATTATCTTACGCAATGCTGCATTTCACTACATGAAAACAATATTCCTCACTATATTACCCTGTGGCATATTATTAAAATTGATTTGTAATCCATTTACTTTTCTTTCAGCCAGGGACCAAGACTTTAATATATTCACGTGTCTCGACTGCTGATAAAAAATAAAGCTATAGTCATAGTTTGGCAATAATTCCTTGCTTTATTTTTAGAGCTCTGTTTATTTGGGGAGTTCTGAGAAAGCGGCCTCCCTAGCCATAGGCGGGGGGGGCTTCATGACCAGGGGGGTCCGGCCTTCCCCTCGCTGGCCCGCCCCCACACCTCCCTCCCCAGCACAGGGGAGGAGTTTCCAGAAGGCCTACTTAAGGCCAGGCTGGTGGGCAGCACGTCCTCTTTTGCTGCTTTCCAGACGACTGACCGTACTGACCAGTCCATGGGAAGGTTGGTTCCCCGTGTGTCCCCCCCCCCTTCTCCCGAATCCTGCGGCTGCTGCCCACGCGGACAGGGAGGTGGGAGCGGGGGTTGGTTGTTTGGGGCTCCCCCCCAGTCGGGAAGTAAGCGCAGGGTTGGCGGGCGGCGAGAGCACGGCTGGCCCCATGCTTGCCCATCCCATACTTGCCCGTTCTGGGCTGGTTGAGGGGGCTGGGGGAAAGCTGGGGCCGCGTTAGAATTGCCTGGGCTGCATTGGTGGTTCAATGGGGGCGCGGGGAGTTGTCCTCCAGCCCGCGATCACCAATGAGCCTCCAGGTGGGATCGGGGGGGGGGAGCTGTGACGGGGACAGCTGGTGGGCGTGCACGGGGCTCCCGCAAGGCCCCACCTCACTCTCATGCCCCCGTTCCCAGGAGAGGTTGCGGACCCGGAGGAACACGTGTTTCCTCCCCCAACCCTCCCGCATACCTCAGTGCTGTCGGCCTGGTCCGGGGGTCTGGCGGCCGCTCGCGACCCGCGCAGGGGCTGAGGCGCGGCCTCCTGCGGTCCCACGTGGTGCAGGCGGTGGGAGGGGGTCTGGCGGCTGCTCGCGGCCCACTCGGGGGCTGAGGCTCGGCCTCCTGCAGTCCCACGTGGTGCGGGCAGTGGAGGGGGGTCTGGCGCCTGCTCGGAGGGCAGAGGCGCGGCCTTGGTCAGTTCCCCCTCCCTGTCCCCATGGGTTTTCCCGCGGCCTGGATAAACCTCAAATTAAATAAATATATATTTATTTTTTTTAAAAAGCATACACGGGTGTGTGTGTGTGTGTGTGTGTGTGTGTGTGTGTGTGTGTGTGTGTGTGTGTGTGTGTGTGTGTGTGTGTGTGTGTGTGTGTGTGTGTGTGTGTGTGTGTGCGCACACACATATGTGTGGGTATATATATGTGTGTGTATGTATAGGGAGTTATGTGAATCTGTACATACGTATGTGTATGCAGGCATGTATACGTAGGTGGATATATGTATATGTATATATATTGTTAGGATGCGCAAACAGACATAGGTGTTTGTGGGTTTACACGTGTGTGTGTGTATATATGTATGTATGCGTATATAGGCATGTATAGGTAGGTGGATATATACATGCATGTATATTCTAGTGCAGCCGCTCTTAGTGATTGTGGCCCGGGGGATGGCGGCCAAGGGTGGCCCTTCACGGTCTGTACCCGCTGGTCAAGTTTCGGTGGGGGACACACGCTGAGGCGCTTGGAGCGATGGCAAGTGGGTGCTTGACTGCTCCCAGCGACCGCTTCCATCTGGATTTATCCTGTGCGTGGGTAGCAGTTACCCGCCCGCGGGGGGGGTTGGCGAAGTCGGGACAGAAAGGCTGGCACAAGATTTCCATATGAGGGAGCGCGGTCTGACTGGCGACGTGTCCCCCCCACTTATGGTCTCATACGGTGCGGAAAATTATATGAGGTCAATAGAGCTCTTTATCTAGTGACATTATAAACTATATAAATATACTGTAGTAATTATTAGATGATAAATACTTGTTAATGGGAATCACAATGTTTAGCATTTATGCTTGGTTACTTTTATCTGAATTCCCCAATTAATTCATGTGGATGGGCGCATGTGGATGCGTGCGTGCGGAGGCGCATGTGTGGGTAGATAGGTGTGTTGGCACAGGTAGATGGATATATGGGTAGGCACCTTGGGGATGAATGTATGTAGGCACAGGTGGATGTATAAGTGTGTAGGACATACTTGAAAACGAGAGGTAACTCTCAATGTATTACTTCCTGGTAAAATATTTTATAACTAAATAAATGCACGTAGATGTGTGAGCTTGTGTAGGGGCACACATAGATGGGTGCGTGTGTGGGGGGCACACGTAGACGTGTGCGTGTGTATGGGCACACGTGGATGTGTGCGTGTGTATGGGCACACGTGGATGTGTGCGGGTGTGTATGGGCACACGTAGATGTGTGCGAATGCGTATGGGCACACGGGGATGGGTGCAGGTGCGTATGGGCGCACGTGGATGGGAGCAGGTGCGTATGGGTGCACGTGGATGCGCGCGGGTGTATGGGCGCACATGGATGCGCGAGTGGGTTTTGGCGCACGTAGATGCGCGTGTGTGTATGGGCGCACGTGGATGCGCGCATGTGTATGGGCGCGTAGATGCACGTGTGTGTATGGGCGCGTGTGTGTATGGGCGTACGTAGATGCGCGCATGTGTATAGGGGCATACGTAGATGCGCGCGTGTGTATAGGGGCACACGTAGATGCGCGCGTGTGTATAGGGGCACACCTAGATGCGCGCGTGTGTATAGGGGCACACGTAGATGCGTGCGTGTGTATAGGGGCACACATAGATGCGCGCGCGTGTGTATAGGGGCACACCTAGATGCGCGCGTGTGTATAGGGGCACACGTAGATGCGCGAGTGTGGATAGGGGCACACGGAGATGCGCGCGCGTGTATATGGGCACACGGAGATGCGCGCGTGTGTATATGGGCACACGGAGATGCGCGCGTGTATATGGGCACACGGAGGGGCGCGCGTGTGTATATGGGCACACGGAGAGGCGCGCGTGTGTACACTACCGACACACTTTATTAAAGTGTGGCCGGTACCGCAAGCCGGGAGATTTCCCGGCTTGCTAGTGGCCGCCCCTCGGCGTGCCGCGCATCATAGACGCGCGGTCACGCGTCTTCGGGAGCGTGCGCCCCCTGCACGCGCGTCCAGGGGCTCCCCGAGGGAGCCCTGGTGTCCCGCGATCGCGGGACAGCGGCAGGGGGTTCCGGGGGACCCGGCGGACCCGGCAGCGGTAGGGAGAGCACCCCGATCGGAGGGCGCTCTTCCGCTGCTTCGGCGCGCGCCCGTCACTCTCGGGCGCGCGCCAGGCTACTGCTGCGGCCAAGAACGGGCAAATGCTCGAATAAACTTGGCCGCAGCAGTATATGGGCACACGGAGAGGCGCGCGTGTGTATATGGGCACACAGAGAGGCGCGCGGGTGCATATGGGCACACGGAGATGCGCGCGGGTGCATATGGGCACACGGAGATGCGCGCGGGTGCATATGGGCACACGGAGATGCGCGCGGGTGCATATGGGCACACGGAGAAGCGCGCGGGTGCATATGGGCACACAGAGATGCGCGCGGGTGCATATGGGCACACGGAGATGCGCGCGGGTGCATATGGGCACACGGAGATGCGCGCGGGTGCATATGGGCACACGGAGATGTGCGCGGGTGCATATGGGCACATGGAGATGCGCGTGTGTATATGGGCACACGGAGGTGCGCGCATGCGTATGGGCACACTTGGGGGCGTGCGTGCGGGCACTCATAGAGGCGTGCGGGCACTCGTAGATGCGTACGGGCGCGTGGGTATACGTGCGGGTGTGTGCGTTCGGGCACGTGGGGCTGTAGAAATGTGCATGGGCACATGGGGATGCGCTGGGGCGCGTAGACATGTGCATTGGTACGTGGGGATGTAAGCAGGTGTGTAGGCTGGGCACATGTAGATGTATACAGGTGTATGGGCACGGGTAGAGGAATAAACTCTTAAGCCTGTCAGGTTTTAGATAAGTAAATGTTACTGCAGTTATAATAATGAGTAAGGGAATTGCATGGTGCTGCAGGGGCAATGGGGACAAAGGTACGGTTATGGTTGTGCCACATGTTGATGGCGAATCGGTTTGAACGGGGTAGAGGAAAGTTTATTTATTTTGAGCTGATCTTGTCTATCTCTGTCCAGCCAGGTGACATACTCTTTAAAATTGGTTTAGCAGCAATTTGCACTGCATTTCCGTTGAATAGTTCTTCAGGAGTTCTGTTAATGTGACCGTTTTGTTATTTAAGCTGTCTAATAGTGGATGCGGTTTTGATAGTTGATTCGGGTATTGGGTTGATGTTCTGGTTAAGCGGTTTTCGTTTGACGGAGGTGTGGTGCTGCCTTGAGAGCAAGGTTAAACAGCACAGATGGTGTGAGGTGCTGGTGACTCACAGGACGGTGTACACACCTCAAGACACTTTGGGCCTTATTCAGAAAGCCTCGATAAGGCCCTTATCGAGCACTTATCGACCAAAATGGCTACTGGTATTCAGATAGCCTCGATAAGTGCTCGATAACGGCCTGTATCGACGCAAAATATTTATCTCCATCCGAAATTCGCTGACTGAGCAGCGATCAGGCCCTTATCGACCATTTTCGGAGGGTTGATAAACTCCCGCTATTCAGAGACCCGCGAGTCGGGTGTCGCGGCCCATCGCAGCCCATCGCAGGCTTAAAAAACGATTTTCTCCCCAAATCCACTTCCCCACAAAATTGTTGGGCAATTGGTGGGGAAATGCCTCGATGAGCTGCGATGGGTCGGGACTTAGAAGAAATCAGGCCCCTTTCCTGCCTCGGATTGATGCCGGGGGTCTCCGGAGCTGATAGCCATTAATAGCAGCTCCGGACCCCCCCGGCATGCATCCGAGGCAGGAAACATGAATGTACAGCAACTTCATTACCTTAGCGGCTAACCGCTAAGGCAATGAAGGGGTTAAACACCCGTGCCAGGCTTACTGTAAGAAACAATATGGAAAATAGCTGAAGCGCTCAAATGCAGGTATATCTCAAAATGATAATAAGCCAGACCACTGTACCAGGGTACTAACAATTGATATAGTACCTATTGTGTCATATAATGGGTACTATCCTCCTGAAGACAGGTGGTGTGTGGTGCAACCCACTCACCATATGTCTCATCGGCAGGTTCCCCTGAAAAATATGCAAATACTCACATCCTGGTAGGGCAGGCAGGCAGGCTGTGCAGCTACTCAATGCAATACAGGGAAAAGGGAGACCAAAAAGCGCACCAGCACAAACGGAGCAGGAAGAAACCAGAACAAAAAAATGATTAAAAGGGCACTTTAATGTGGCAAAAGACCCATCCAATGCATTTCGAACGTCGCAGCGTTCTTTTTCAAGGATAAAACACAATGTGATAACATCCATTATATACCCTCTTACCTGTGGGCCATTTCGCGCCAAAAATCAGAACCTGATGACGTCATAACAGAGCGACTCAGTGCCGATCTAAGGGCAAAAGGAAGTACCAAAGGCAGTGTGGCCATTTTGGATGTGGGCAAACATAGGAACACAATAACAAAGCTTTATTGACCATTCCAGCAGAACAAAATACATTGCTGCTAACTGGACAAGCATATTTAAACGAAATAAAGCTATATTAAACTAAACTAATGCTTAATAAAGGGTACTATTATATCAAGGAAAAACATGAACAAGGTGGATTAAAAAACTAGCTGTGTTGCAACTAAGTTATATACAAAAAAAAAGTTAAAAATAAAAACCTCTAGACATGATTAAAAAAATGTGCAAGAAAAGTAAATTTAAAGACATATTACACATACATACTGCATAACACAGATTGTGTACCTAAATCATAGGAACCAGGGAAATACAACCATTATAAAATATGAAGTATTATCCACAAGATACATCAAAGAACAATTTAAGCTTACATATTAGCATAATATTTGCATGATAAGGCATAGGTTCAAAGGTTATAATGACAAGAATATAATGTCCAATATAATGACAATTGTCTTATTTAATCTGTATTACCAACTAATTACACCATAATACGTCTATCACAAAAATGTTTACAAAAAATGTGTTAGTTGCCAGTCAATGTTCAAGCCCATAGGGAAGCGCGTTTGGAGAGTGAAGATCCAATACGCCTCCCTACGGTCCAGAAGGTTGATATGATCACCTCCTCTAGATTTAGAAATAACTGATTCAATCCCCAAAAAGGAAAAATTATTCATTCCTCCCTGACCACATTCAGTGAAATGTTTTGAGACTGGATGATTAGTGTCTCTCAATTTTATGAGCCTTAAATGCTCTAACATCCTGACCTTAAGGGCTCTAGTCGTCCTCCCCACATACCTCTTGCCACAACCACATGTTATTAGATAAATCACAAATTGACTTTTACAATTTATAAAACTGTTAATCTTAAATTCCTTATTTGGTAATATATTCACACCATGTGGCGGTGGCAAGGCAAACTGGAAAAAACTTTTGGCAGGCTTCATGTGTTTACATGCACTACAAGAGCCACATTTGAAGGAACCCCTAGTGATAAAAGTTTTTTTGAGACCAGAAGATTTGAGTTCACTTGGTGAAACATGAGATCCAATTGTTCTCGCTCTACGATATACAAAAGTAGGACCAGAATCCACATATTTTTTAAGGACAGGGTCCATGGATAAGACATTCCAATGTTTTGAAATTATAGAGTTTACTTTCCACTTTGTTTACTAAATTGTGAAATAAAAAGAGGACATTTGTTTTTTGATTCTGTCAGTCCATGTGAGTCCTGTTTAATACCAATTGTCTTAACATTGTTAACAAGGCGAGAATGTCCAATTGGATGTGTGGGCAACAATGATGCTCTCTCTGTATGTAATGCATTTTCAAATGCAATTGCTAAATGTGATTTGGGGTATCCCCTTTCCAAAAATCTCCTTGTAAGCTCCTCAGACTGAGAAAGGAAACCACTCATAGTGGAACAATTCCTTCTCAGTCTGAGGAACTGTACCCTTGGTATGGCCTTTATGACATGGGATGGGTGGCAGCTGTCCGCCCTAAGAAAGGTGTTCCTGGCATTTTGCTTCCTATAAACATCCGTTTGGATTTTTTTGTCTATGTCTACAAATAATTGTAGATCCAGAAATTCAATGTGATGGAAATGAAAATTTAATGTAAATCTTAGATTATAAAGATTATTATTAAGATAAGATACAAAAGTGTGAAGTGTAGTGACATCCCCCCTCCAAATAATAATTAGGTCGTCCACAAATCTTTTATAAAAAACAATATTGTGACGAAATAAATTAGTGCTCGAATAAATAAAAAGTGCTTCCCACCATCCCATAAATAAGTTCGCAAAAGAAGGAGCAAAACTTGTACCCATAGCAGTGCCAATAAGTTGCAAATAAAACTTACCATTAAATGTGAAAAAGTTGTGCGTGAGTAAAAAGTGTATAGCGTCCAAAATAAAAGCCGATTGAAAGATTGATATTTCTGGTATCTCAATAAATTGGCGGACCGCTGCCAAACCATGGTCATGTTGTATAGCAGAATACAGAGAGGTAACATCAAGTGTTACCCACAGGTAATCATTACCCCATTTAACATTTTTGATCTGATCAAGAAGATCACCAGAGTCCCGTATAAATGAGGGCAATTTCCTAACAAATGGCTGAAGAAAACCATTAACATATCTTGACAGACCATCTCCCAAAGATCCAATACTAGAGACAATGGGACGACCTGGAGGGTCGACCAATGTCTTGTGGATCTTTGGGAGATGGTGGAAGATAGGGATAATGGGATGAGATGGAATAATGAATTTAACCTCGTCCTTCGACAGAACTTCCATAATAACACCTGAGTCAACCAGTTCTACAAGGAACTCCAAGAATTGCGGTGTGGGGTCGGCGGATAGTACACGATAGGACCGGCCATCATCCAGTTGGCGTAATGCCTCCCTGATGTAACCGTCTCTGCCCTGCACCACCACCGCACCCCCCTTGTCCGCACTCTTAATGATCAATGCAGAATTATTTTTCAAAGATTTTAAAGCTAAACGTTCACTTTGATTCAAATTGTCATGATCTATATAGGATAGGGAAAATCCCTGAGCTAGAAGACGAAGGTCTCTTATAACCAGATTTTCAAACATAGTCAGAAATTGACCCTTGACATGAGTGGGGTAGAACACAGAACTCCTTTTTAGGCCTGAATTCCATTCAGAAAATGTAGGAATATTAACATCATCAACCGTCTGTTCAGATAAAAGATCATTCATATCTTGCAGGGTACAAAAATCATTAAATGTATGTAAAGCAATAGATACCGGAGGAACAGAGTCGGATGAGGGGACATCACTCTCGGTAGCGTGTGATGGCCCCCCATCTAAATCCTCATCTCCGGTCGACCTAGTAACATTTGGAATAAAATTGTCAAAAAACTTTTTCAAGGATAATTTCCGAACAAACTTATACACATCAATAGTGGTTTCGAACAAATTAAAGTTCATTGAATGTGAAAATTTTAGGCCTTTATCCAGTAGTGACAACTCTGTAGGAGAGAGAGCAGTTCCTGAAATATTTATAACATTAGATATATCATTCAAAACTTCTTCCTTTTGGAGGCGGACCTGTAGCCCCCTCCTCCTCCCCCCCCTCCTCCCTCTTCTGATTCTCTTGTGTCCTTTTGAAATAAAGGGAAAGATTGTGGTTGTTGCTGTTGCTGTCTCTGTTGATTAACATTTTGATAAGAAAAAGCATCCTGGGACCTAGGTGGTTGACCCCAAAAGGTGCGTCCACCCCTCCCTCGCCCCCTGGATGGAGCTCCACGACCACGATGATCATCATTCTCAAATGTATTGACAAAAGATACAGAATGAGAGGTAGAGGCAGTTTCTGCATCTGAAACATCAGATTCGCCACTCTGATAATCCACATTCTTAGATTTTAAAATGGACTTATTGGGAGTAGATTTAAACTGAATGAATGATTTATCTTTGTTATTTGATCTTTCCTGAATAGAATTTATCCTCTGCCAATGGTAAACCTGGTTCTTTTCATAGTCATATCTGTCCCGATCATATTTACTTTGTTTTTTAGACATAATACCACATTCCACATTTTTTACCGTTTTGGAGAGAATAACATCAAATTCCTTAAAGCCCTTTAAACCTTTGAAACTGTATAGGTTTTTTTGCAGTTCTGTGATTTGAATATCAAGCTGATCTTTCTCCTTCATTTTCTGAAACACTATTAACTCCATCAAACGAAAAGAGCAGTCATTGAGGGCTGTCACCCATCTATTTTCAAAATCCACATCCGGAAAACCAAAGGAGGGGGCTTTTTTAACCCTTAGTCCTCTTGGGATCCTTTTACATTTAGCATAGTTCTCCAGGCTTATAATGTCCCACCATAAGCGGTTCTTATGAATCAATAAACTTTCCAATTTTTGAAAGTGGATTTTGAGATCAGAGATGTCAGTGGTATCCAAATCCACAATGTTATCAAACACACGTAAAGCTTGTTTTTTTCTCTGTGTATCATCACAAGTGTTGAAAAAATAAGTATCTGAAATATCTTCTAATTCATCCATATTATCCCCTGGTTCCTCCATACCAATATAATGGAACACAAAGGGGGTACTGAAGCCACAAAAAAGTAACTATAAAAGTGTATAAAAAGCAAAAATATAAAAATTAGGGATCTTCCTTTTAAATTCAAAGATTAAGCTCCAAAAAACCTATGCATGTGCGGCTCCAACCTGTATATATTGCAATATGGAAAATAGCTGAAGCGCTCAAATGCAGGTATATCTCAAAATGATAATAAGCCAGACCACTGTACCAGGGTACTAACAATTGATATAGTACCTATTGTGTCATATAATGGGTACTATCCTCCTGAAGACAGGTGGTGTGTGGTGCAACCCACTCACCATATGTCTCATCGGCAGGTTCCCCTGAAAAATATGCAAATACTCACATCCTGGTAGGGCAGGCAGGCAGGCTGTGCAGCTACTCAATGCAATACAGGGAAAAGGGAGACCAAAAAGCGCACCAGCACAAACGGAGCAGGAAGAAACCAGAACAAAAAAATGATTAAAAGGGCACTTTAATGTGGCAAAAGACCCATCCAATGCATTTCGAACGTCGCAGCGTTCTTTTTCAAGGATAAAACACAATGTGATAACATCCATTATATACCCTCTTACCTGTGGGCCATTTCGCGGCAAAAATCAGAACCTGATGACGTCATAACAGAGCGACTCAGTGCCGATCTAAGGGCAAAAGGAAGTACCAAAGGCAGTGTGGCCATTTTGGATGTGGGCAAACATAGGAACACAATAACAAAGCTTTATTGACCATTCCAGCAGAACAAAATACATTGCTGCTAACTGGACAAGCATATTTAAACGAAATAAAGCTATGGATGGGTCTTTTGCCACATTAAAGTGCCCTTTTAATCATTTTTTTGTTCTGGTTTCTTCCTGCTCCGTTTGTGCTGGTGCGCTTTTTGGTCTCCCTTTTCCCTGTATTGCATTGAGTAGCTGCACAGCCTGCCTGCCTGCCCTACCAGGATGTGAGTATTTGCATATTTTTCAGGGGAACCTGCCAATGAGACATATGGTGAGTGGGTTGCACCACACACCACCTGTCTTCAGGAGGATAGTACCCATTATATGACACAATAGGTACTATATCAATTGTTAGTACCCTGGTACAGTGGTCTGGCTTATTATCATTTTGAGATATACCTGCATTTGAGCGCTTCAGCTATTTTCCATATTGCAATATATACAGGTTGGAGCCGCACATGCATAGGTTTTTTGGAGCTTAATCTTTGAATTTAAAAGGAAGATCCCTAATTTTTATATTTTTGCTTTTTATACACTTTTATAGTTACTTTTTTGTGGCTTCAGTACCCCCTTTGTGTTCCATTATATTGGTATGGAGGAACCAGGGGATAATATGGATGAATTAGAAGATATTTCAGATACTTATTTTTTCAACACTTGTGATGATACACAGAGAAAAAAACAAGCTTTACGTGTGTTTGATAACATTGTGGATTTGGATACCACTGACATCTCTGATCTCAAAATCCACTTTCAAAAATTGGAAAGTTTATTGATTCATAAGAACCGCTTATGGTGGGACATTATAAGCCTGGAGAACTATGCTAAATGTAAAAGGATCCCAAGAGGACTAAGGGTTAAAAAAGCCCCCTCCTTTGGTTTTCCGGATGTGGATTTTGAAAATAGATGGGTGACAGCCCTCAATGACTGCTCTTTTCGTTTGATGGAGTTAATAGTGTTTCAGAAAATGAAGGAGAAAGATCAGCTTGATATTCAAATCACAGAACTGCAAAAAAACCTATACAGTTTCAAAGGTTTAAAGGGCTTTAAGGAATTTGATGTTATTCTCTCCAAAACGGTAAAAAATGTGGAATGTGGTATTATGTCTAAAAAACAAAGTAAATATGATCGGGACAGATATGACTATGAAAAGAACCAGGTTTACCATTGGCAGAGGATAAATTCTATTCAGGAAAGATCAAATAACAAAGATAAATCATTCATTCAGTTTAAATCTACTCCCAATAAATCCATTTTAAAATCTAAGAATGTGGATTATCAGAGTGGCGAATCTGATGTTTCAGATGCAGAAACTGCCTCTACCTCTCATTCTGTATCTTTTGTCAATACATTTGAGAATGATGATCATCGTGGTCGTGGAGCTCCATCCAGGGGGCGAGGGAGGGGTGGACGCACCTTTTGGGGTCAACCACCTAGGTCCCAGGATGCTTTTTCTTATCAAAATGTTAATCAACAGAGACAGCAACAGCAACAACCAAAATCTTTCCCTTTATTTCAAAAGGACACAAGAGAATCAGAAGAGGGAGGAGGGGGGGGAGGAGGAGGGGGCTACAGGTCCGCCTCCAAAAGGAAGAAGTTTTGAATGATATATCTAATGTTATAAATATTTCAGGAACTGCTCTCTCTCCTACAGAGTTGTCACTACTGGATAAAGGCCTAAAGTTTTCACCTTCAATGAACTTTAATTTGTTCGAAACCACTATTGATGTGTATAAGTTTGTTCGGAAATTATCCTTGAAAAAGTTTTTTGACAATTTTATTCCAAATGTTACTAGGTCGACCGGAGATGAGGATTTAGATGGGGGGCCATCACACGCTACCGAGAGTGATGTCCCCTCATCCGACTCTGTTCCTCTAAGCAAATCTATTGCTTTACATACATTTAATGATTTTTGTACCCTGCAAGATATGAATGATCTTTTATCTGAACAGACGGTTGATGATGTTAATATTCCTACATTTTCTGAATGGAATTCAGGCCTAAAAAGGAGTTCTGTGTTCTACCCCACTCATGTCAAGGGTCAATTTCTGACTATGTTTGAAAATCTGGTTATAAGAGACCTTCGTCTTCTAGCTCAGGGATTTTCCCTATCCTATATAGATCATGACAATTTGAATCAAAGTGAACGTTTAGCTTTAAAATCTTTGAAAAATAATTCTGCATTGATCATTAAGAGTGCGGACAAGGGGGGTGCGGTGGTGGTGCAGGGCAGAGACGGTTACATCAGGGAGGCATTACGCCAACTGGATGATGGCCGGTCCTATCGTGTACTATCCGCTGACCCCACACCGCAATTCTTGGAGTTCCTTGTAGAACTGGTTGACTCAGGTGTTATTATGGAAGTTCTGTCGAAGGACGAGGTTAAATTCATTATTCCATCTCATCCCATTATCCCTATCTTCCACCATCTCCCAAAGATCCACAAGACATTGGTCGACCCTCCAGGTCGTCCCATTGTCTCTAGTATTGGATCTTTGGGAGATGGTCTGTCAAGATATGTTAATGGTTTTCTTCAGCCATTTGTTAGGAAATTGCCCTCATTTATACGGGACTCTGGTGATCTTCTTGATCAGATCAAAAATGTTAAATGGGGTAATGATTACCTGTGGGTAACACTTGATGTTACCTCTCTGTATTCTGCTATACAACATGACCATGGTTTGGCAGCGGTCCGCCAATTTATTGAGATACCAGAAATATCAATCTTTCAATCGGCTTTTATTTTGGACGCTATACACTTTTTACTCACGCACAACTTTTTCACATTTAATGGTAAGTTTTATTTGCAACTTATTGGCACTGCTATGGGTACAAGTTTTGCTCCTTCTTTTGCGAACTTATTTATGGGATGGTGGGAAGCACTTTTTATTTATTCGAGCACTAATTTATTTCGTCACAATATTGTTTTTTATAAAAGATTTGTGGACGACCTAATTATTATTTGGAGGGGGGATGTCACTACACTTCACACTTTTGTATCTTATCTTAATAATAATCTTTATAATCTAAGATTTACATTAAATTTTCATTTCCATCACATTGAATTTCTGGATCTACAATTATTTGTAGACATAGACAAAAAAATCCAAACGGATGTTTATAGGAAGCAAAATGCCAGGAACACCTTTCTTAGGGCGGACAGCTGCCACCCATCCCATGTCATAAAGGCCATACCAAGGGTACAGTTCCTCAGACTGAGAAGGAATTGTTCCACTATGAGTGGTTTCCTTTCTCAGTCTGAGGAGCTTACAAGGAGATTTTTGGAAAGGGGATACCCCAAATCACATTTAGCAATTGCATTTGAAAATGCATTACATACAGAGAGAGCATCATTGTTGCCCACACATCCAATTGGACATTCTCGCCTTGTTAACAATGTTAAGACAATTGGTATTAAACAGGACTCACATGGACTGACAGAATCAAAAAACAAATGTCCTCTTTTTATTTCACAATTTAGTAAACAAAGTGGAAAGTAAACTCTATAATTTCAAAACATTGGAATGTCTTATCCATTACACTGGCGACACACTTTATTCGAGCTCGGCTAGTCCCACGTATTCGGGTATACCCGGGTGTATTGAGGTTTGTGACTGTTTTCTGCCAGAGTGCATTGAGGTATTTTCTAGGCAGGGATTGAAGCATTTTATTCCCGCTGGCTGCAATACTGCACAGTATATATATATATACTGCATTACAATTCATGAATTTATGCCATCTGGTAGACACGCGAAGCATTGCAGCCTATTAAATCCTAATCATTATCATTTAACTGATCAGCCGCCCGTCAGCCAGGCATGAACCCAGGCTGGGAAGGCAAACGCAACGGGGCTTGTCAGAGGTGAGGAGCGGCGCATTCCAGGTATCTGCCAGGTACATACTGGGTATTTGCTCGAATAAAGTGTGTCGGTGCAGTATATGTGGATTCTGGTCCTACTTTTGTATATCGTAGAGCGAGAACAATTGGATCTCATGTTTCACCAAGTGAACTCAAATCTTCTGGTCTCAAAAAAACTTTTATCACTAGGGGTTCCTTCAAATGTGGCTCTTGTAGTGCATGTAAACACATGAAGCCTGCCAAAAGTTTTTTCCAGTTTGCCTTGCCACCGCCACATGGTGTGAATATATTACCAAATAAGGAATTTAAGATTAACAGTTTTATAAATTGTAAAAGTCAATTTGTGATTTATCTAATAACATGTGGTTGTGGCAAGAGGTATGTGGGGAGGACGACTAGAGCCCTTAAGGTCAGGATGTTAGAGCATTTAAGGCTCATAAAATTGAGAGACACTAATCATCCAGTCTCAAAACATTTCACTGAATGTGGTCAGGGAGGAATTAATAATTTTTCCTTTTTGGGGATTG
The DNA here is from genome assembly GCF_040206685.1 of Ascaphus truei. Taxonomy (NCBI): domain Eukaryota; kingdom Metazoa; phylum Chordata; class Amphibia; order Anura; family Ascaphidae; genus Ascaphus; species Ascaphus truei. Next base: position 144,832,182 of record NC_134485.1, on the reverse strand, counting down.
AATCAGTTATTTCTAAATCTAGAGGAGGTGATCATATCAACCTTCTGGACCGTAGGGAGGCGTATTGGATCTTCACTCTCCAAACGCGCTTCCCTATGGGCTTGAACATTGACTGGCAACTAACACATTTTTTGTAAACATTTTTGTGATAGACGTATTATGGTGTAATTAGTTGGTAATACAGATTAAATAAGACAATTGTCATTATATTGGACATTATATTCTTGTCATTATAACCTTTGAACCTATGCCTTATCATGCAAATATTATGCTAATATGTAAGCTTAAATTGTTCTTTGATGTATCTTGTGGATAATACTTCATATTTTATAATGGTTGTATTTCCCTGGTTCCTATGATTTAGGTACACAATCTGTGTTATGCAGTATGTATGTGTAATATGTCTTTAAATTTACTTTTCTTGCACATTTTTTTAATCATGTCTAGAGGTTTTTATTTTTAACTTTTTTTTTGTATATAACTTAGTTGCAACACAGCTAGTTTTTTAATCCACCTTGTTCATGTTTTTCCTTGATATAATAGTACCCTTTATTAAGCATTAGTTTAGTTTAATATAGCTTTATTTCGTTTAAATATGCTTGTCCAGTTAGCAGCAATGTATTTTGTTCTGCTGGAATGGTCAATAAAGCTTTGTTATTGTGTTCCTATGTTTGCCCACATCCAAAATGGCCACACTGCCTTTGGTACTTCCTTTTGCCCTTAGATCGGCACTGAGTCGCTCTGTTATGACGTCATCAGGTTCTGATTTTTGCCGCGAAATGGCCCACAGGTAAGAGGGTATATAATGGATGTTATCACATTGTGTTTTATCCTTGAAAAAGAACGCTGCGACGTTCGAAATGCATTGGATGGGTCTTTTGCCACATTAAAGTGCCCTTTTAATCATTTTTTTGTTCTGGTTTCTTCCTGCTCCGTTTGTGCTGGTGCGCTTTTTGGTCTCCCTTTTCCCTGTATTACTGTAAGAAACATACAGTACAATACAATACAGTGGCTATCGGGGGTGGGTGAAGGGGGAATTTGGCCCTTAGTGGCTGTTTAGGCATTGCAGGGGGGTTGCGGGGGGATTTAACCCCTTCAGTACCTTAGCGGTTAATACCGCTAAGGTAATAAAGGGGTTAACCCAACCTCTACCCCCCCGCAAGGTCTAAACACCCATCCTTAGGGCTAATACCCCCTTCAATCACCCGTGAGGCCTAAGCACCCACCCCAGACTGACTATACCCACCCTATACCCATTGAGTAGTATAGTGGTACATCATACCCATATAATAATAATATGGGCATGATAAGCCTCTATAGCACTCAATGGGCACCCTAATAAAAATACAGTAATACACAAGACACACAGTAATAAAACCTAACTATACTCCCAAAAAACACACTTCACTAAATAAAATCAGTAGCCAGCTAATCCAATCAATAGAAGCAATTACAACATCAACAATGAATTAATTAAACCATTACCCAATCAAACCAATTAATCCCTAAAGCAACTCAAAATGAATAGTAACACTAACCAATGTAAACAATGAATTAATCCTACAGTAATTAATGCAACCATTAAAAGACAAATAAATACATTAAAACTATCTCTGAAGTATCCATAAAACACATTAGCTAACATAATATAACTTTAAGTACAAGCGAACACCAATCGCAAACCTTTTAATACATTAACCATAAACAAACAATCACATCCACATCAATAACAAGCGAGAAATGCCCCCCAAATATTGGCATAATAATGTATTAATCTGTACCCGAAAGAGGTACAGATTAATATATTAGCAGTCAATGTGCCTCCCCCAAAAAATCAAAAAACACACCCAAAAAATAGACCTGTAAAAAGAAACATTTACAAACATAGAATATCTTACTGACCATTAGAAGCGGTGGCCCTCCGACTCCCGGGGTAACAGGAAGCTCACGTACCTTGAAGGCCTCCAACAGCATCCGATGCCATCATCCATCAGGATCCGGCTCAGGTACCCCAAACTTCTTTTTTCTTTCTTTAATCACCGTCTTCTATCTTCATCTGTAACCATATCTTGTTGTTCTTTATCTTCTTTCTTCATCTGTCAATCCATAAAACCCCATGTTAAATCCCAGCCGATGCTGTCTCGTCGGCTTCTTGGGCTCAAATGAGGCGTCACGGCCTTAAATATGGCTTGTGACGTCACATTTACCCTCACAATGGTTAACAGCCACCTGATTGGCTGTTAAAACCATGTGCAGACTAAAAATTTTTTTTTTTTTCTGTGACGTCACTTAAAGGGAATGATGCCAGCCAATCAGAATGGCTGTGCTTTATTTACCTTTAACATGACGTCAGTAAATCCAAGATGGCCGCTGTGTCACAAGGTATTTCAGCCAATCAGAGTGTGGAATTGGTCCCCACACTCTGATTGGCTGAAATACCTTGTGACACAGCGGCCATCTTGGATTTACTGACGTCATGTTAAAGGTAAATGAAGCACAGCCATTCTGATTGGCTGGCATCATTCCCTTTAAGTGACGTCACAGAAAAAAAAAAAATTTAGTCTGCACATGGTTTTAACAGCCAATCAGGTGGCTGTTAACCATTGTGAGGGTAAATGTGACGTCACAAGCCATATTTAAGGCCGTGACGCCTCATTTGAGCCCAAGAAGCCGACGAGACAGCATCGGCTGGGATTTAACATGGGGTTTTATGGATTGACAGATGAAGAAAGAAGATAAAGAACAACAAGATATGGTTACAGATGAAGATAGAAGACGGTGATTAAAGAAAGAAAAAAGAAGTTTGGGGTACCTGAGCCGGATCCTGATGGATGATGGCATCGGATGCTGTTGGAGGCCTTCAAGGTACGTGAGCTTCCTGTTACCCCGGGAGTCGGAGGGCCACCGCTTCTAATGGTAAGTAAGATATTCTATGTTTGTAAATGTTTCTTTTTACAGGTCTATTTTTTGGGTGTGTTTTTTGATTTTTTGGGGGAGGCACATTGACTGCTAATATATTAATCTGTACCTCTTTCGGGTACAGATTAATACATTATTATGCCAATATTTGGGGGGCATTTCTCGCTTGTTATTGATGTGGATGTGATTGTTTGTTTATGGTTAATGTATTAAAAGGTTTGCGATTGGTGTTCGCTTGTACTTAAAGTTATATTATGTTAGCTAATGTGTTTTATGGATACTTCAGAGATAGTTTTAATGTATTTATTTGTCTTTTAATGGTTGCATTAATTACTGTAGGATTAATTCGTTGTTTACATTGGTTAGTGTTACTATTCATTTTGAGTTGCTTTAGGGATTAATTGGTTTGATTGGGTAATGGTTTAATTAATTCATTGTTGATGTTGTAATTGCTTCTATTGATTGGATTAGCTGGCTACTGATTTTATTTAGTGAAGTGTGTTTTTTGGGAGTATAGTTAGGTTTTATTACTGTGTGTCTTGTGTATTACTGTATTTTTATTAGGGTGCCCATTGAGTGCTATAGAGGCTTATCATGCCCATATTATTATTATATGGGTATGATGTACCACTATACTACTCAATGGGTATAGGGTGGGTATAGTCAGTCTGGGGTGGGTGCTTAGGCCTCACGGGTCAGGGTGGGTAGGTGATTAAGGGGTTAGGGACCATTAGAATGTATTTTTTTTCAATACTGCACCGACACACTTTTTCCGAGCAAATACCCGGTATGTACCTGGCAGATACCTGGAATGCGCCGCTCCTCACCTCTGACAAGCCCCATTGCATTTGCCTTCCCAGCCTGGGTTCATGCCTGGCTGACGGGCGGCTGATCTGTTAAATGATAATGATTAGGATTTAATAGGCTGCAATGCTTCGCGTGTCTACCAGATGGCATAAATTCATGAATTGTAATGCAGTATATATATATATACTGTGCAGTATTGCAGCCAGCGGGAATAAAATGCTTCAATCCCTGCCTGGAAAATACCTCAATGCACTCGGGCAGAAAACAGTCACAAACCTCAATACACCCGGGTATACCCGAATTCGTGGGACTAGCCGAGCTCGAATAAAGTGTGTCGCCAGTGTATATGCTTTCTGGCAACAGAGGACAGAGGGACCTGCAGTTGTGGTAAGTATAACTGTATTTATTTATTTTATTTATGTATGCGATTGCAGTGTTTAATAATGGGCAAATAATATATTATCCATATCTGGATAATAGTTAATTTGCCCATTACTGTACTGTATGGATTTGGACAGGGGGGAGGGGGGGTGGGGGGCGTGTATTGATGTGTTTTTACATATTTATTTAAATATACATTCCTTTAATAGTGTAGAGGTGCAGGGGGTCTCCGGAGCTGAACCATGTTATTTTTGTGTCCAGGGACCCCCTGCTTCCCGAGATACAGGCCCCATTATGGGGTGCCGGTATCCCTCTGCATTGAAATGTCCCGCGTCACGTGACCGGGACATTTCCTTGCATAGGAGATACCGGCACCCCATAAAGAGGCCTGTATCTCGGGAAGCAGGGGGTCCCTGGACACAAAAATAACATGGTTCAGCTCCGGAGACCCCCTGCACCTCTACACTATTAAAGGAATGTATATTTAAATAAATAAATTTCGGGCGACATTTCCGCTGGGAGAGGCGGCTCTCTCAGAGCTGCTCTCTCTGCAGCAGAAATGAATCGCTGGTTTTTGCCTTTGCAGAGGCTCGAGGCTCTCGCTGGCAGCAACTCGCCAGGTTTGGCCATTCTGCTATCACAGGTATTCGAGCCTTTCTGAATACCATGATAGCAACGGCCAAAAAACATTCATTTGAAAATCCCTGGCGAATTGTTTTATGAATGTTCTCTGAATAAGGCCCTTTGAGTCAATCAGAGGTATTACCTCATCCCATGATATGGTGAAAGGTGACCCCCACCTACGTTATGGTCCCCTGGCCAGGTATGGTGGCGGGGGAGGCGTTATGGTCCCTTGGCCAGGTATGGTGGCAGGGGAGGCCGGTTTAAGGGTGCGCTTGAATGTTCTTGCTAGTGCAGGCCCGAGCAGAGGTGTGATTTTCAAGCGCGGAACAGGACAGCGCTCTGCATGGCTTATTTCAGCGGTGTTCTTTGTTTTCCCCTCTTGGATTTATGGCGGCTCTGGGGGTCAGCATAGTTGCCCTAGCTTAGCGCGCCATTTAGACAGTCTCGGCAAGCACACAACGCAGCGTAGTTACAGTGAAGGTCAGGGGCACACGCAGTTCAGTGGGTATCTTCCGCGCGAGGCGATAACTTAACGAGGCGTGGTTGGACCGGTGGCTGTGTGCATTGTTTCAAGCAGGCCAGCGCATGGTGGCAGACAAGGCCGTGGTGGCTTCTCCACAGGTCACGCGCTGGGCAGGAGTCAGGCGCCAGGGTCGCTCCCCGTGGGAAGGGGGCGTTGCAGCGCAGGGTGCGGCAGCGCGATGCGTGAGGCAGGAGTTAGGAGCCGCGGGCAGGGCGGCGGCCTTCGTCCACAGGCCACAAGGCAGGGCGTCACGGTGGGTATGTCGGCCCCAGCAGTAATGGGGAGGCTTACGGCCACTGTGATACAGGACAAGGCAGTTCGGCGAGGAGGTCGGGCCCCAGCGGCGAGGGGGAGTCCTCCTGCCGCTGTGACGCGGGACAGGGTGTCACGGCACGCCAATGGCCGCCCGCTGCCGACGCGAGCGGTGTCACTGTAAGGGGATCGCCTGCAGAATCGGCAGGGTTGAGACGACCAGGACGGCCACCCGCAACCGCGGGCGGCACCAATGCTTTACTCGACGGACGTAGCAGCACCTGAAAGCCCCAGATGCCAGGAACGGGTAAGGAACCTGCGGCGGTAAAGAGGGGGCAGTTGCACATAAGGGCGAGCGCGTTTAGGAATTGGGTTGGCGGCAGAAGTCCCAGATGTCGGGGTAAGGCGGGCAACACCAGGGCCTGCGCTGGCTCTACACTAGCGGCGGAGGGGACGGCGAGGAAGGTCATTTTCACGGCAGCGTTAATAGGCATACTGAAAGCTTTGGAGCCTCAGGCGTTAGTCTCCTTCGGCGCAGGGATGACAACAGGAGCAGGGAAGCCAGGCGCAGCATTAGTTGCGGCAGCATGGGGGGCATATCGGTGGGGCGGTTGATGGTGGCACCTGATCCTGTTCCGGCAGCCTCCAGTCTGACCCTGGTGTCTCTTAATCCAACTTTAACAACGGCCGGGGTCACTGGCACCGTGGATGCCATCCCAGTACCAACAGCCATCAGCCTGACCCCGGTGTCTTTCAATTCTTCAGCCACGGCCGGGGTCATGGGCACGGTAGCTGACCTACCCGGCAGCATCACGCGCTGCACAGACGGGGGGACAGCCCCTGCGGGCGGTTGATGGGGACACGCGATGGGAGGTATGGCATATGGCGTATCCGGTAATGGTAAGGAGTCGCGTTTAGGGCAGCATCGAGGATATATGGCGAGGCATCACGGTTTGCAGGGTTCGACACAGAACGAGCAAGGGAAGAGGCGTGGCCCAGTCCACCGCCAGGGTCGCTTTCCCAGGGGTCACTGAGGGAGGGTAAGAAGCCTGCAGCAGTTAAAAAAAAAAAAAAGCCGGCTGTGAGACAGGATAAGCGCATTGGCAGGTTGGTTAGCTTCGCAGGGGGATTGGGCAGCGGGCAAGGATCAAGCAGGGGAAAAATCGCAGATAGCGCTGGGCAGTGGCATCCTGCGGCTCCGGAGGCGGTGCAGGTCCGGGGACGGATAGCGCAGCGGAGAAAGTGATTCTCAGGGCATCTTTAAGAAGCATGGCAAGTTGAGTAAATGCTGCTCCAGGCGCGGTTGGCATCCCAAGGTGGAATGGTAATGACAGACCGGGCTGGTAGAGGAGCATGGTTCCCGCTGCTAGGCATACCAGACGGGATAGACTTATTTAAGTTTGCGGGGGGGCTTTGAGAGGGTTCTGGCAAGGTTGGCGGTACGGGCCTAGTTTAAGGGGGGTTAAATAGGCCCGTCGGTGGCCGCTTTTGGGGGGTAGGTGCTTGTTCTTGCCAGACTGGGAGCTGGGCCGTTTGAGCCCAGGGGGAGTACGAGTGGGCAAGGTCAGTTATCCATGACCCCGAGAGCCCGCTCGTGTAGGGGACACGAGGTCAACGGTTCGAGGGCCGGCTGACCGTACCCTCCCCCTCCTGTCAAAGGAGCACTCTGGCAGGGACTGCATTTACCCCTTTAGGTTTTCTGTATAAATAAATAGCCGCCGCCATTTTACCTCCAGTTCCCGTTTCCTGTCTTTATTTGTACGTTACATGTGGGTACAAGGCGGCGGGAAGAGGGGAACCGCCTGGAACCTCCCTGGTCATGGAGATGTCAGTTTACCCTACAATTAATGGGAAAGTGATGTTACTTGCACATTTGAGCATCTGTGCTGGCACAAATGTAATACATGAGTTATCTCGGGGTCTTTGCTACAGCTTTCTATAAATGTTATCTCAAACACAATGCAATACATTTTCATGTGACAGCAGATAATTACAATGTCAGTGTCCTTTGTATGAAAGAATAAGTAGAAGACAAGTCCTGCATTCATAGCTCTTTTTATATGAGCAATCTCTTTTACCCAGATTGCATTTAACTCCCAGTCCCAGTTAAAGAGCTCACGTTTCATGTAGCAATTGTCTTTCTTTCCATAACTGGAACATTATCCAGCATTTTTTTAAACTGAGAGATATTTTATTGTAAGAATTTTTTTTACTGAGCCTACATAATATGGTCACCATTCAAAATTTTCAATAAAATGCCTTATAATTCAGTTCTACTGTAATTGCTGCATTTATGGAATCACTGGATTATTCTATTGTTTAGTGAGGATTTCTTAATGAGCTTTTAACAAAAACAGTATGAGTGTATTGTATATACACTGTGACATTTGATTGTTTTCTTATAGGTGTTAAGGCAGGGATAGGCAAACTTTCTGTCTGGCGAGCCGATCCCTAGTGTGTTAGTCGTGGTCTCCCGTGACAGTATACATGTGTTATGCCGGTGCTGCCCACAGACCAGACCCGTCCCTTATACTGAGGTGGGGACGTATATGTGCACGTACCCACAGCAGAAGGAGCGTGTCTGGAGTGTGGTGTTTTGGTGTTGCCTGGCCAGGTGGAAATAGCTGTAGCAATACATGCCGGTACCGATAAAAGAAGAGACATAGTAGTTGCCGTTAGCCAAGGTCAGGGAGAGGAGAGATCCGGAAGGTCGGGGTCCAAGCTGAGATCGAGGGATGTGAGAAGCCGCGTAGTCAAGAGGGAGCCGGGGTCGGGAGCCAGAGAGTGTAGTCCGCCAAGCTGAGTCGTAACCTGAATAAGCGAAGACAAGAGAGAGCCAGAATAGACATCCGCAAGGAAAGACTATGTTGAGCAATGTGAAAGTGGTACAACAGGCATTATGTAGTGCGGCTGACCAATAGGAAGCGGAGACAGGCCACGAGGAGCTGTCCTGGATTGGTTACCTTGATAGGCAGACAGGTGAGCAGTTTTGACACTAAGTAACAGCCTGCGTGTGTGTTGGGGGCGTGGTCTCACTGCAGGAGCAGTGAATAAATTATCTTCGCCTGGCGCGCGCTCTGTAATGTCGGAGAGCGCGAGCCCAGGACAATGGCAGCCGCCTGAGTGCGGGCTGCCTGCGGGGCAGCGGTGGTGCATCAGGGACGACGGGGAAGCCCGAGATCCACGAGAATCGGGTGGGACCGGCGGCGAGGACATCCCACCGTAGGAGGTAATGGGGGGGGTCACGCTGCGACCGCCGTGACCCCCGAATCCTCACAACATAGCGATATAAAATGGTACCCGACTGCCAAGATTCTGCTACAGGTAAAGGGTCGGGTGGCCAGGTTAAAGGTGGGAGTCGCTTCTTGGCTTCCTGCCACAGTCTTTTTGGGCCAAAACAACTATTGAATGAACAAGGGGTAATGTTGTTCCCTTATTTTGAATTGTTGAATGATATTCTGTATATGGTGAGCAAGCATACACAAACGGGAGGTCACCAGACAAATCTCCAAGCAAGCTCACTTTGTTCCCCTCAAGGGTCTACCCAATTCCAGTACTTTGGCGGATATCTTTGTGAAAGAAATTTTCCGTATTCATGGCGTCCCGTGGTCCATTGTCTTGGATCAGGGTACTCAATTTGTTTCTCAATTCTGGCGTGCATTTTCCCAGAGGTTGAGCATTACCCTTCTTTTTTCCTCAGGCTACCACCCCCAAACACTGAATGCATGAACCAGTCCCTTGAACAGTATTTGCGTTGTTTTTCTTCCGATTCTCAGGATAATTGGGCAGAGTTACTTCCTTGGGCAGAATTTGCGATTAACTCTCTAAAAAAACGAGTCCACTCAAAAATCACCGTTTTTTGTAAACTACGGATTTCATCCTACCCGTCTTCCCATGCATTCTCCCAGGTCCGGAGTTCCTGCAGCAGATGATAGGGTATCCACCCTACAGGGGTCATGGGGGAAGATTCAAACAGTTTTACAAGAGTCCGTGCTGACAGAAGAGACAAGCAGATAGGCTTCGTCGGGAGCTCCATAAGTTCGTACCTGGAGATAAGGTCTGGCTTTCTTCTAAAAATATCAAACTGAAGGCCCCAACCCCTAAACTGTCTCCCAGGTTTCTGGGTCCTTTCTCTATTCTGAAATAAATTAATCCTGTGGCCTATCAGCTTCGCTTGCCTCCCTCTATGAAAATTTCACCCGTCTTCCATGTCTCACTGTTGAAACCGTTTATCCAAGGCAAACGATTCGCTCATCCTTCTCTTCGGCCTCCTCCCCCCATTGTACCAGGACAACAGGAGTTCGAAATCCAGTCCATCATTGATTCTCGCATCTCCAGGGGCAAGCTCCAATTTTTGGTTCACTGGAAGAGGTACGGACCTCAGGATCGTTCTTGGGTCTCGCATGCGGATCTTCACGCCCCATCTCTACTCAAACGATTCCACCAAAAATTTCCCCTCAGACCTTGAATGGATCGTCCGGAGTCCGACCCTCGAGGGGGGGGGTACTCTAAGGATCCGCGCTGCGGGTACACCCATTTCCAGCGCCTCCTTACCTTTGCTCCGTGCCGCCCAGGCTCCCCGACAGCGTGCCTCACTCCGTGCGGCCCCCTCCACGGCTGCTCCCACACTTCCGGGTCGTGCGCGTCACCTCTATGGGCGCGCGCGGACCCAGGTTTCAATTTGCTGGTGCCGGGCGCATGACTCCGCCTCCTCTGACGCGGCGCGCGCATCACGCGCTTCCCTGCCCCTGCTCCGTCTGGTCCGCCCCCCAGGCCCTTTTCTCCTATCAGGCCCTTCCCCGGGCCGTTCCTCCACTCCTCCCCTTGCTCTGACAGGCCCCAGCTGCCCAGACACTTCTCCCCTATCAGGTCCTCCCTCAGGCCACTCCTCCATTCCTCCCGTTCCTCTGATAGGTCCCAGCCCCCTATTTAGTCTCCCCTCACCATTTCCTCTTTGCTCTGCATAGCTTCTGTACCTTGGTACTGTCTGCTGTTGCCTGGACCCTTTTGCCTTTCAGTTCCTACAGTATTCCTGTCTCTGGATATACTACTGACCTCCCTGGATCTCGACCTTTGGCTTTGGACTTCTACTACGCTGCTCTCTGGAACCCTTGGATTTGGCTTTGGACATTACTACTCTGCAGACTTCTATATCCCTTGTAGAACAAAAATGTGTTTGTGATGCGTCAAAATCGGTCAGAATTCCTCCATGACATATGTAAATAATACTGGATAACATGAGAAAGTCCATGAATGATGTGGTAATTTGTCAGGTAAGGGCTAGGAGTCTAGTGAGGTCCACTTGACCATCACAGAAAGAAACCCCATGACGGCCCCTCCTAGTAACCAATAGGACGTAATAACAGGCACCGGTAACCATATACATACTGTATATGTGGGGGCACTATGGCCCTTTACCTTGGTGCTAGCAGGACTCCTCGATATCCAGGGCGTGCTGTTCATCCAGGTAAGTATGCAGCAAGAAGAAGGGTATAGATGTGTAGCACTGCCGCAGTTTCCAGCTCCCAGTGAAACCGGAAAAATGATGAGGTAAGCTTTCAATTGAACAACAGGTCAGGTTTTATTGCAGCGTTAGTGTTGCTCCGTTGTCCCCTTGCTGCACCACCCTGCAATAAAACCTGACCTGTTGTTCAATTGAAAGCTTACCTCATCATTTTTCCGGTTTCACTGGGAGCTGGAAACTGCGGCAGTGCTACACATCTATACCCTTCTTCTTTCTATATCCCTTGGACATGGCTTACGGACACTCTACTACGCTGCTCTCTCCACGATCCAGGCTTACGGACACTCTACTACGCTGTTCTCTCCATCCCACGACCATTGGCTTAAGGACTTTACCTTTCTACGCTGGAGTTGGCAAGTACGGTACCCATTCTATTTTTGTTACCAGGACCACCTTTGCTACTTCCACACTCTGGCCGTTCCCCCGTTTACTACTAGGTGTGTGGTATTACTCCTTTCCACATCAGTCCCGGGGTCTCGTCTGGCTTGTAGGCAGGCCGAGCGTTACACCTTTGTCTTCTTAGAGTTTGTCGTTATCCTGCTCCATTAATCTCTCCTTGGAAGGAGCTGAGCAAGCTTTAATCTTCCCATGGCCTCTGGACTTACTTCCATTCCTAGGGCTTTAATGAAGCCCGGTTCTTCCGCTGGTCTTCTCATAGTGGCCTGCTTTCCATTATGTGTAGCCTGAAGGCAGAAAGGGAATGCCCACCTATAGCCAACCCCCTGTCTTCTCAGCAAGCTTGTAATTTCTCTAAGGTCTCTCCTTTTAGCCAGTGTCTGTGGCGCAATGTCAGTGAAAACCTGAATATCTGCGTCTTCAAAGCGTATCACGTTCAGATTTCTGGTCTTGAGGAGAATCTCTTCCTTCACTGATAAATAATGGAGCCTGGTTATGATATCTCTAGGGTCTCTTCCCCCATAGCCCTATGAGCTCTATCCATTTCCAGCCTCTCCGTAGCGGCCTCTCTTTATTGATTATTCTTTTTATCACCCTGGTACCCCACTACTCACACTCATTCCCTCCCCCTCACACAACTCCCCCCCCCCCCCCACAAAATATATACGGAAAAAACACCCCCAATACAAAAAACCTTCCCACCCCAAAATATATACAAACCCCACTCAAATACATTAAAAAAACACTCCACCAATACATATAAACCCCCCACAATACATATAACCACCCCAATACACATATAAAAAAATAATACATATAACAAAATAATACATACTGTATGAAAAAAACAATAAATATGAAAAAAAAAACAATACATATGAAAAAAACAACAATTCATATGAAAAAAAAACGATACATATAAAAAAAACAGCCAAATGCATATAAAATCCAGCCAAATACATATAAAAACCAGGAAATGCATATAAAACCCAGCCAAATGCATATAAACCCCCCAAATGCATATCAAACCCCCAAATGCATATAAAACCCACCCAAATACATATAACCCCCCCATAGATATATATACAGGTAAACCCCGTTATAGCGCGGTCCTCAGGGGCCACCCGATCCGACCGCGCTAGACCCGGGGTCGCGCTATTTTTTTTAAAAAATGGCCGACGCGCGCCTGATCGGGAGGGAGGGAGGGAGTGAGGAGGGAAGGAAGGAAGACAGGAAGAGGTGGCCGGAAGCCCTACACGTCCCCTAGCAACGGCGAGTCCAGCCGCAACCTGCTCCTTACCTCCCACCCCCGGCATCCATTTCCTCCCCCCCATGCCCCCACACCTACACCCCCTCCTCGGCATAGCCCACGCGGCCCTCTGAGTCCCAGCCTGCTCCTCACTCACCCCCCCCCTCCTCGGCATAGCCCACGCGGCCCTCCAAGTCCCAGCCTGCTCCTCACTCACCCCCCCTCCTCCCGACACCCCCCCTCCTCCCGACACCCCCCCCTCTTCCCGACACCCCCCCTCCTCCCGACACCCCCCCTCCTCCTGATGCCAGCTCCACTCCGATCTCAGCAGCCGACACCAAAGGTAGGGAGGGGGAGTGGGAGGTGTGGTGTAGTGTGCTGTGAGAGTGTGTTGTGAGTGTTGTGAGACTGTGCTGTGAGTGCTGTGTGCTGTGAGAGCTGTGTGCTGTGAGAGTGTGCTGTGAGTGCTGTGTGCTGTGTGTGCCGTGTGTGCAGTGTGCCATGTGTGCAGTGTGTGCAGGGAGAGTGTGTGCAGGGAGAGTGTGTGCAGGGAGAGTGTGTGCTGGGAGAGTGTGTGCTGGGAGAGTGTGTGCTGGGAGATTGTGTGCTGGGAGAGTGTGTGCTGGGAGAGTGTGTGCTGGGAGTGCAGTGAGCAGTGTGTGCAGTGAGCAGTGTGTGCAGTGAGCAGTGAGCAGTGAGCAGTGTGTGCTGGGAGAGTGTGTGCAGTGTGTGCAGTGTGTGCAGTGTGTGCAGTGTGTGCAGTGTGTGCAGTGTGTGCAGTGTGTGCAGTGTGTGCAGTGTGTGCAGTGTGTGCAGTGTGTGCAGTGTGTGCAGTGTGTGCAGTGTGTGCAGTGTGTGCAGTGTGTGCAGTGTGTGCAGTGTGTGCAGTGTGTGCAGTGTGTGCAGTGTGTGCAGTGTGTGCAGTGTGTGCAGTGTGTGCAGTGTGTGCAGTGTGTGCAGTGTGTGCAGTGTGTGCAGTGTGTGCAGTGTGTGCAGTGTGTGCAGTGTGTGCAGTGTGTGCAGTGTGTGCAGTGTGTGCAGTGTGTGCAGTGTGTGCAGTGTGTGCAGTGTGTGCAGTGTGTGCAGTGTGTGCAGTGTGTGCAGTGTGTGCAGTGTGTGCAAAAAAAAATTTTATTTAAAAACGGGAGCCACGTGAAAACCGCGTTATAACCGATTCGCGTTATAACGGGTCGCACTATAATGGGGTTTATCTGTATTTAATAAAAGCCCCATTTACATATAAAATGCCCCAAATACATATAAAAAAAACAAATACATATAAAAAAATAAATACCTTTAAAAAAATACATTTAAAAAGCTCCAAATACGCATTTTAAGTGAAACGTCTTTGTCTTTTGTCAACACAAAAATTGTATTTGTAATGGTGATGTTTTTAATTAATAATCAAAACACCAAGAAGTTTGACTTGGAAGGAGTGTTTTAGCTATTTGCACGTCTATATTTATAGTAACTCCGTGTGTGTGTGTGTGTGTGTGTCAGTGTTTATGGGTCAGTCAGTCAGTGTGTGTGTGTGTAGAGGGAGAGAAGGGGTGGCCCGGTATTAAAGGGGTTACACCCCATTTGGCCATCCCCTGACCTCACCAGGGAGACCCGGGGTTAACTGGGCTGAGGTCCAGAAATGTGATTTAACCCCTGTTATGACATGTAAATGTGTATTCCCCGGTTCCCCTGTTTTATTATAACATCTGGTTTAATCAGTGTCTGCATCACACACACACTAGGATCCATCCGGGAGCACAAGGGTTAATAGTTGTTTAGTGATTATAGCCCTTTGTGTAATTTTCCCGCCTTTTCAGGCACCATTTTGCAGGGTCCCATAAGCCGCCATTGGAGCTCCATGGTTTTCAATGGTGAATCTTGCTGTTGGGTCCTGTTTCCTGAGAAGACCAGCAGATGGCGTCCGAGAGGAAGAGCGGTGGTTTCCCATTGTAAGTCAATGGGCCCATTGACTTCAATGGAGAATCATCGAAAGAGCTTTCCAGGAACGAGTTGGCTGCCGTCCAAACCGCTTAACCGCAAAGCGGATACATTTTCAATAGGAGAGTTTTGATCACTTAACAAGTCAAGTTCAACGACAAGTGGCGTGGGAATAAACAGTTCGAGAGCACCTAGAAATAAAATTCTTTCTGCCCCTAGGTCCTAGACCTCCCCCCACTCGACCACAACCGGGTCCCCGTATCCTGGGCCCCCGATAAGGGTCGAACCGAGAAGAGCGGGTCGCGCCATAGGTTCCAATGGCGGCGGCAGAAACGGCTCAGGAAAACGGCTAAGTGTCAAAAGCTGATATTTGGTAATCCATAGCTCCGGTTCCGGAGGGCCCAGAGGATCGGGGTTTGGGGTATCTGTAGTCACTGCTCCGGCATCGCTGCAGAACCATCCTTAACCCTCTTGGACCAACCCGACGGAGTATGGACCCCCTTGAAAGTTCGGGACTTTTCCCATAGACTCCAATGGTGGCCAAACCCCGTTGACCGGCTACGGTGGAAAAAAAACCCATTGACTTCAACGGCGGCGTCGCCCCGTTGAAAGTCTATGACGGGGATTCCCATAGCCGCCAACAGCGGCGGTTTGCCATTGAAAGTCTATGGCGGCGAAGCCCGTTGTTTTCAATGGGGATTTAGTGAAAAAACGTGATTTAATTTACAGCGGAGATTTTTGTATTAAAATGAAACGGTTTTAAGTGTATTTGTGTATCTCTGGTTCCGAAGGTCGTAGCAAGTCGCAAATTGGACCATAGGGTGTCCCAGTTCCAGCATTGAGAACTGGGGAGTTTGGACCTGCTGGACCCAACGGAACCGGATATTTTAATATGTTTATGTTTTATCTTTCATTCTGTGTTCCAAGGTATGGGTAAAACCCAGAGGAAATTCCTTTGCATACCAGGGTAGCATATGGCCAGAAAGGCGACCCAATGTCTAGGACTTAAGTATGGTTCAAAGGATTTTGTCACCTCTACTGTTTACATGAGGGCGGAGATTACTCAAACCAGAGCAGTCTTCAAGTGTTCCATTTCACACCTCATAACAAAGCATATCCTGCCAGGAATCCAATCTGGTAGACTAGCTGGCATTCCTGATGCAGAGGAGGGGTTACATAAATGAGACCCCAGAGCTCTACTGCGCATGTACCAGCTAGCAGGGGGGCATGTGTCAAAATGTGTTCCCACGTTAATGAGTGGCTAGAGTTAATTGAAAAACAATCCACTGTACTCAATGTTAAGGATAGGGCACAAAGGTTTATAAACTGCTGTTCACCCTTTATCCTTTGTCTTCTGATATCATCTGAATTGTTACCTGATTGCGAGAGAATTGCTATGCTTCATACTTCTCATTCCCCAACCCCAAAGTAAGTGTACTTCTTGTCTGTTACTGTATTATTCGTGTGTCCACCTATCCAAAGGAATAAATATACTTTATTATATCTCAGCCTCGTTCAGTTCAACCCAGTGATTTGTGTAACCTTAATACCTGTGACAGGCTATCGTCACAGTGTGTCTGTGTGTGTTATGGGAGGGAGTGCTCGGCAGCTCACGGGAGGGGGTGCTCGGCCGCTCAGTGGGGGGTGGTTGGAGATGCTCGGCAGCTCACGGGGGGTGGGAGGGGGTGCTCGGCTGCTCACGGCATTTTGACTACTCTGGTCCACGGTATTGGCGCTCTGCTCACAGGCAGCTGGTGGATAGTAGCTGCAGGTACACAGCTGTCCTCGGTCTTTCGGAGAGACACGCTTCCGGGTTTTCCTGGCGGATGACGTCACCTCGTCGACTGAGCCAATGGGAGCCTTCAATCCGGCTACAGCTTCTGTAGTCCAGGGAGCAGCAGGCATGGCACACACAAATGCTCAAATGACACAGGACCACCATGGACCCAGAGTGGTCAAAACGCTTTTTTAAAACCGTTCTTCTGTTTCATGATTCTGTGGAGTTCTTGGTCTCTTAAATCATCCTGCAGATCAGACACAATCTGATTACATTTCCCATATTTCCACCAAGTGAGTGGACATCTATTTAATTCACTATACATTTTCTTTTACTTGCACATTATTAATTCACACAAGGAGAGTTTGCGTTTTGGGAGTTTTTATTGTGACACTTACAGGGAGGTGGCATACATTTGGTAACTTTGGATTGGATAGAGTAATACATCTGTGACTCATGCTAGTCTCTGATAGGAGGATAGAATTTGCAACTCCTAATAGAGTAGTAACGTGCAAAAAATATGTATATATTAATAGTGGGTTGTCTATTAAAGAAAATAAATTAAGTCATCTGCAGAAGACCTGTGCTGTGTGCAAAAATAAAAATAATGCCCAGAAACAAGAAAATAAACAAAGAGATTGCAGAATGGAATTTCTTAAAGAGACAGTCACCCAAATCCTTTCAACATTACCTAATAGTTAATATTTCTTGACATTTACTGTTTATAAAGACTATCCCTAATCTAAGGGTAGACTAGTTGTCTTGGGATGCATTTTGTAGTTCTTAATTTTTGGGATTTGTGTTAGAAAGAACTCACACAAATGAGACGACTGACTCTGAATTCTCCCACTTCTGTTCTCCAATGGATGGAAGGTGTGCCATTTCAATGAAATCAATGGCATCAAGGTCTCTATCTGGACCTAAATTATGGCATACTCTTTGATTCTAGGGTTTAATTATGCCACTTAATTAAAATTATGGGACTGTATCCTGATATATTTCTTTGAAGCCTAAATTGTTATTCACATCCTCTATAGATTTGATTTACACAAGGGTCTGACGCCATGTATTTTATACCTTCTGAATTACAGTGGTATTCATATATATTAATTCTTTGACAATTTATGTTTCTGATTCAAATTTTTCTTGTCTTCACAAGTGCTAGACTCACATCGAGATCTATCAACCTCATGAAGAAAAGACACTGTGATGTGGGGAGGGATTTAGATATTTATTGGTCTGCATTTTTATTATATTGTGTAACCCTTGTTTGGATTCTCGGGAGCCTTGTGAAATCTCTATTGTATATATGTCAAATGAAGACTTATGATTGAGGTACTTACCTTAAAATACGCCATACAGTACTTTTTATTTTTCCCTGTATGCATTATCATGTATGATATTGTCCTTCTTTTTCCTCTGAATACTGACGGCAATATGGGCTGGCTATGGTGCATTGCTGCCACCGGCAGCCGAATTTGCAATAGGCAATCTACATATGTACATAGTAAAATTTGAATTTAAATTTTTTTGATGCCTATGTGTTTAAATGAAGAAAATGTATGATTTATCACATAGACATAGTAATTCAATGGCAAAACAAACTTATAGATTTATATGATACAACTATGTGACATACCTATACAATTGAAAAATTGTTAAGCCAGGGATTTGCATCATGGATGTCAATATGAGCTGTTTAAAACAATATGCCTTAGGAATATTATGCTAAATCTGTGCTTCATGACCTGTCGATCATGTTAATGAGGAACTAATCCTTATGGAAATTTAACCACTTAATGCTTATGGAAAATAATGTGTCTATATTATGATCCTGACTTAGATTAAAAAAAAAAAAAAACAGGATGAGATGATGCAACTAAGAATGCGTATATGTCAAAACGTTTTTTTACTTTCATAGGTGGTCCTATCCGCATTCGGAGTTAAATCCTCTTTTTTTTCAATCAGTGTAAAAATTCCATTAGCTTAATGATTGCAGCTATAAATAGAGCTCTATGTGTGGGTAGAAGATATGACCCATGAGGAAGCTGGAACCATAGTGAAACGCGTTGTCGCCAAACCTGAGAGAGAGGTTGAAAGATTGTCACGTCATCTGTTTCTGGACAGCCGTATAGTGCATCACAGCAGGCACCAGCACACCGCAGGGGTGAGATCCAACTTACCACTAACCTGGGAGTTCCGGATTTACCCATTTTTTTAATGCTGAAAATAATGAATTTCCTGTAAGAGCGCATTTTTAGCATTTTTATTATTATTACAGTTTCCACTTTTTATACAATCTACACTATTGTGCTTCTTTTTCTTCTCTTCTCTGAGATTTACTACTGTACTCCCACCAGAACATTCATCTACAAGTTTGCCACTGGTTCAGATTTGCTTAAATGTGAGTACAACATTTGGAGGATTATCAGACACGTTACCATTCAGTCTGAAACTTTATTACAGTATAGTCTGAAACATTACTACTCTATGGTGCTATTTCTGTTTTTTCTCTCCTATGGTACCGTCCCCATCTCCCCTATTCTTTGAAGACATTGCATAAGAGGAGATATTTGAAACTGTCTCATACTTAAAGGTTGAGAGGATTGTTTTTATTGTAGCCAGTCTGGCATTATTTATTTTTACTTTGTACACTTTAACCACTGGTAATATAATCACTAACACGTTATTGCTATCTGTGCCACTATTCTTTATGTCACGATTGCATTTATTGTCACCTTATGTGATACACATTGTTTTTCCTCACTCATTTGTTAAGTGACTGGTCCACTATACATTGCTTATGGTGCACTTTAACTTTTTATATATTGGGCTATTAAGCTGATTGTCTTTGTCACACCTGAGCAAGTGTGGTGAGAGCGATTGGCTCAATGACTACCTGTTCTGCTGGTGCCGCAGAAGACTTCTGCTGTTGAGGCACTGTGGATGAGTAAGGGGAAAATGCATGACTTTGAAACATTTGCACATACAGTACATTATAATCTAATGATAAATAGGGGATTACTTCTAGTACATTCTGTTCATATAATGTGTATCTTAAAACCAATAAAGTGAATAAATGAAGAATCCTCCCATGTATTTGAAGTTCGTAAAAGCTCTACATTGACGTCACATTTGCTAGCAGTAATGTTTTTAATCATGATGCTATGTAATATAGCTAATGTACAACTAAGTACAACATTTTCTCTCTTTCAACTTGGCTTATTGGTTTACAAAATTATTGAAACATTACTTCAACTGATAATTAATTTAAAAAAAAGGTCCTAACAGCATAGTGTCACCTGAATGCCCCCTAGCAATAGCCACCATCGGATTCCCCTTGTTATGAATCCTTTATTGTACATCTGCATGTAATCTAATGATAGTTTCTTTTTAATTTATTTGCTCATGGCTGCTTTTCAGAATGTACTGAACTACTAATGCAATGTGTATTGCATCTTCGTTATAATGTATTATACAGCTAGAGCGACAGGTACAGTTATACTCCTACTTTAGACACCTTGCAACAGTAGACAACCAATCAACAAATTAGCCCCACACAACATTAACACATTGTGCCGAATGTTGCTCCTGTGACATCAGCGGTACTGTACATAAATTCTCACAGAAATTATATTGCCAAACTTACTGATCTTGATCAGAACTCTTGTGCTTCAACGATGGATCAATTCAGCTTTTACACGTGCAAGAACCTTCTTACTGCTGTACTAGTAAGAAACCTAAGAAAATGCAAGATGCGTGCTGATCCAAGACTAATCGAGACTTCAAAAACTAATGACTAAAGTAGAGAAAGATAACAAGGCAGCGCCAAAAATTCCAAAGGGGAAGGATCTGGGAACGGTGGAGAAAGAAGAATAGGGCCAAAACCCTTGCCATTTGTGTACCCAGGAAAGTTGATTCTACACTAGGTATTTGTACCCCAATCACGATTGCACCCGGTTCATGTCGACCCGACTCCAGACCCTGCTCACCTCACCCCGGACCCAGCTCAGCCCAACTCGGCCCTGCTCACCTCGCTGAGAACCCAGCTCTGCCCAACTTGGACCTTGCTCACCTCACCCCAGAAACAACTCACCCTACTCCAGACAAGCTCAGCCCATCTCAGAGCCCCCTTCCCCCCATGTGCCTCCAAGTTATACGCAAATGTTAGGAAACTGTGAGACAGCTGAAATCTTGAAAACTTAGACAGATGACAGCATTGAGAGTCTCTCTTAGATTTCTCCAGTTGTAAGGTGCATGGTAGGAGGAGCGAACTGATTCTTTGTTCAACCTTGGGACCGTGAACAGTCTTTTGGAGTCGAATCTCAGGTGATAAGTGCTGCGTATGGGACGGATGAGGAGCTGGTTCAGATAGGTGGGTAGCTTATCCAGAAACAATTTGAAGGCAAGACAGGACAAATGTACTTTGCACCTAGACTTGAGAGAGAGCCAAATCTAGCTCTTTGAGCATTTCCCAGTGATACAGTGTGTGTTGTAGTTACATTGGAGGACAAAGCAGCATATTGAGTTGTAGAGGGTGTCTAGTTTGCTAAGGTGAGTTTGGGGTGCTGTACTATATACTATGTCCTCAGTCTGAAATTGGTATTAACATCTGCCGTGCAATGCGCTTTCTTACCAGATGGCTTAGGGAAGATTTGTTCCTATAAAGTACACCTCGTATGCCAGTGTATGATACATAACACATAGCTTTTGCATCATTTAGATGTGACATTTCACATTCATTAAGATGTCCTTGGTACAATCAAATTAAAAAATACAAATAACATTAGTCACACTTTGATTTATACAACATACAGAATCCCAGTAAGCTCTTTTAGGAACCCCTGAGCCCCCACAAAATATATATGTATATAAGTGTCAAAAAGGAGAGCTATTGAGCATGGCAAATGTATACAACAAGCGACAGAGAAGCCCAATGCTACATCCAATATGACAAAAATACACCGTTTTACAGTGTATTTTTGTCATATTGGATGTAGCATTGGGCTTTTCTGTCGCTTGTTGTACAATTTGATTTATGACAATATTTTATTTATTTATAAAATATTTTACCAGGAAGTAATACATTGAGAGTTACCTCTCGTTTTCAAGTATGTCCTGGGCACAGAGTAAAACAAATAGTACATGGTTACAAGTACAGTAACATAAATGAACAGGGTATACATTATATACAAGACATTGCGTGCACAGTTAAAGAAAATGTATATTATGAGCATATGAAACAGTTACATATTACATGTTACATATTACAGATTACATATGAAGCCAGCCAAAAGTTTTTTCCGGGATAATTTGCCGCAGTCACATGAGATGACAAAAGTCATATTAAGGAATTTTACATCAATAATTTCATAAATTGTAAAAGTCAATTTGTTGTATACCTCAAAAGATGTGACTGCGGCAAAAGATATGTATGAAGAGCGATTAGAGCTCTTAAGGTCAGGATATTAGAGCATTTAAGACTCATAAGATTGAAAGACACTAATCATCCTGTTTCCAAACACTTCTCCGAAAGTGGTCAGGGAGGTACCAGGAATTTCTCCTTCCTGGGCATTGAATTAGTTAATAATAGACCTAGAGGAGGTGACCGTATCAATCTATTGAACCGTAGGGAAGCGTATTGGATTTTTATTCTCGAAACACGCTTCCCTATGGGTTTGAATATTGATTGGCAATTAGCCCATTTTCTGTAAGATAATATCATTATTTTTCTTTTATAGTTATTAAAAATTTGGTTTATCAAATTATTATTATTTGGTTATATTATATACTTGATTTCCCTTTAAGTCATTTACAGTTTATTTCTTTGTGGTATTCCACAAACATATGCATATGTATGTATGTATGTATGTCTTTATTTGTATAGCGCCATAAAATGTACATAGCGCTTCACAGTAGTAATACATGTCATATAAATAACAAATATAAATAACAGATCATGGGAATAAGTGCTTCAGACATACTGTAAAAGTAACATTAAGGAAGGAGTCCCTGCTCCGAGGAGCTTACAATCGAATTGGTACTGTAGGTAGGGAGAACGTACAGAGACAGTAGGAGGGAATACTAGTAAGTGCGTCTGCAGGGGGCCAAGCTTTGTGTCATGTGTCCATGATTATCCAGTGCTACTCATATGCTTCTTTAAGCAGATGTGTCTTAAGGTGGGTCTTAAAGGTGGATAGCGAGGGGGCTAGTCGGGTATTGAGGGGAAGGGCATTCCAGAGGTGTGGGGCAGAATGTGAGAAAGGTTTAAGGCGGGAGAGAGCTTTAGATACAAAGGGGGTAGTAAGAAGACTTCCTTGAGAAGAACGCAAGAGTCGTGATGGTGCATAGCGAGAAATTAGGGCTGAGATGTAATGAGGGGCAGAAGAATGTAAAGCTTTAAAAGTGAGCAGTAGAATTGAGTGTGAGATACGCGATTTAATCGGAAGCCAGGAGAGGGATTTCAGCAGGGGAGACGCTGAGACAGATTTAGGAAAGAGTAGAGTGATTCTGGCAGCAGTGTTTAGGATAGATTGTAGGGGAGACAGGTGAGAGGTAGGAAGGCCGGACAGCAGGAGGTTGCAGTAATCGAGACGTGAGAGAATGAGGGCCTGAGTCAGAGTTTTAGCAGTTGAGTAACAGAGGAAAGGGCGTATCTTTGTGATATTGCGGAGGAAAAAGCGACAAGTTTTAGAAACGTTTTGAATATGAGAGGAGAATGAGAGAGAGGAATCAAGTGTGACCCCTAGGCAGCGTGCTTGGGCTACTGGGTGAATGATCGTATTTCCAATAGCAATGTGGAAGGATGTAGTAGGGCCAGGTTTGGGAGGTAGTATAAGAAGCTCTGTTTTTGCCATGTTAAGTTTCAGTCGGCGGATGGCCATCCAGGATGATATTCCAGAGAGGCATTCAGAAACTTTGGTCTGTATAGCAGGTGTAAGGTCAGGGGTTGAAAGGTAAATTTGTGTGTCGTCAGCATAGAGGTGATATTTAAACCCAAAAGATGTGATTAGGTCACCTAGAGAGAGTGTGTAGAGAGAAAATAGAAGGGGTCCCAGGACAGAGCCCTGGGGTACCCCCACAGAGAGATCAATAGAGGAGGAGGAGGTGTTAGCAAAAGAGACACTGAAGGTACGATGGGAGAGGTAAGAGGAGATCCAGGATAAAGCTTTGTTCCGAATACCAAGAGTATGGAGAATGTGAAGGAGAAGAGGGTGGTCCACGGTGTCGAATGCTGCAGAGAGGTCGAGTAATATGAGCAGAGTGTAATGACCTCTGTCTTTGGCAGCGTGGAGGTCGTCAGTTATTTTAGTGAGGGCTGTTTCAGTAGAGTGAGCAGTGCGGAAGCCAGATTGTAGAGGGTCTAGTACAGAATGGGTTTTGAGAATGTGTAGCAATCGAGAGAATACAAGACGTTCAAGGAGTTTGGAGGCAAAAGGCAGGTAGGGTCAAGCTTGCTGTTTTTGAGTAATGGTATAACGGTTGCATGCTTGAAGGATGAAGGAAAGGTACCAGAGTAGAGGGAAGAGTTAAAGATCTGTGTGAGCATAGGGATTATAGAAGGAGCAAGAGGTTTTAGGAGATGGGAGGAAATGGGATCAAGAGGGCAAGTGGTAGAGGGAGAAGAGGAGATCAGCAGTGATACATCCTCCTCCGAGATAGCAGAAAAAGAGTCAAGAAAGACAGGAGGAGAGTTGGGAAGCATTGTGGGATGGGAGGAGGCAACAGATGGGATGTTCTGCCGTATGGACTCCACCTTTTTCTTAAAAAAGTCAGCAAAGTCCTGAGGTGAGATGGAGGAAGAAGAGGAGGCAGCTGAGGGTGGTCTGAGTAGAGAGTCAAAGACAGAAAAGAGACGGCGTGGGTTAGACTTGTGTGTGTTGATTAGTGATGAAAAGTAGGTTTGTTTAGCCTGAAAGAGGGCAGAGTTGAAACAGGATAGCATAAATTTGTAGTGAATGAAGTCTGCGAGCGTATGAGATTTCCTCCAGAGGCGTTCAGAGGAACGAGTGGAGGAACGCAGCATGCGTGTGTGGGAGTTTAGCCAGGGTCTGGGGTTAGAAGGGCGAGGACGGCAGAGAGAAAGTGGGGCATGAAGATCAAGAGAGGAAGATAAGGCAGAGTTGTAGTTCCTGACCAGGTTGTCAGGGTCTGAAGCAGAACTGAGAGAGGAGAGGGAGGAGCGTAAAGTGGAATCAAGAGCTGGTAGGTTAATAGAGCGCAGGTTTCTGCAAAAACGAGGGCGAGATGGAGATGGAGATGGAGAGAAGCGAGAGAGAGAAAATGAGATGAGGTGATGGTCGGAGAGAGGAAAAGGGGAAATGGAGAAGTCGGAGAGAGAGAAGTTTTTAGTGAAAACCAGGTCTAAGTAGTGGCCATCCTTGTGGGTGCTGGCTGCAGTCCACTGTTGAAGGCCAAAAGAAGAGGTTAGAGAAAGAAAGCGGGAAGCCCAAGGGAGAGAGGGGTCATCAATGTGGCAGTTGAAGTCCCCAAGGAGAAGAACAGGGGAGTCTGAGGAGAGAAAGAAAGAGATCCAGGATTCAAAGTGAGAGAGAAAGGCAGAAGGGGGATGAGTAGAGGAAGGTGGGCGATAGATGACCGCCACATGGACCGGGAGAGGAGAGAAGATCTGGACTGTGTGAACCTCGAAGGAGGGAAAAGCAAGAGAGGGGGGAATACAAACTGTTCTGTAACGGCAGAGAGAGGAGAGCAGGAGCCCCACGCCTCCACCCCTGCCATCAAGGCGCGGAGTGTGGGAGAAGGAAAGGCCACCATAGGAGAGGGCAGCTTCCAGAGCAGAGTCAGACTGAGTGAGCCAGGTCTCAGTTATAGCAAAGAGAAGCAGGGAGTGAGAGAGAAAGAAGTCATGCACAGAGAGGAACTTGTTAGAGAGGGAGCGAGCATTCCAAAGGGCACAGGAGAAAGGGAGAGAGGAGGGAGGGTGGCAGGGGATGGGTATGAGGTTAGAGGGGTTGACACCAGAAGGAGTAGAAGTTGCATGTGGAAGGCGAGGACGAGAGCAAGTAGAAATAAGACAGGGACCAGGATTGGGAGAGATATCCCCAGAAGCAAGGAGGAGAAGCATGGACAGAAAGAGAATGTGAGAGGATGATTTGTAGGGGTGTGTTTTAGTGCAGGCGGCATAACTGTGTGGTGACAGAGGGCGCAGGTAAGAGAGGAGTTCATGTGAACTGAGAAGTGGTGAAGTAAGGAGAGATGGCGAAATATGAATAGAGTTAGAGACATGATGAGGCTGGTGGAAGGAAGTGCATAATTTGAGAATAAGTGAGGTTACAGTAAATATAAAAAGTAAAGGTGGCATCACAGCAATAGTAATGTGTTGAGATGTGCAGTGTGGGATGATAACCTCCTTTCCAGCGTAGTTCAAATGCAGGAATCAGAAGCAGTAGATTGTGTTCACTTTTTCCACTTCTTTTTTGAACTTCCTTTTTTAAACTTGCATACTACTTGAAAGATTTCTACTTAAAAGCATTTCTGCTTAAGAGCAAAGGCTGCAAGCAGCAATGGCTGTTGTAAGTTAACTTATATACATTTAGAAAGTCACCTGGTTGGTACAACAAACTTAATTAGCACATGTGAGGGTAGTTAAACCAAATTGTTTTTCAAAGGTGGGTGTTGTCTTGCACAAGTGTGAAAGATGAATTAAATTAAGGCAATAGGGGGATGATTTCCATACAGACAATTTGAGATGTTTTTACCTAAATTGAACTAAAATGAGCTAAATAGACAGCAGGGTATGAGGATTGCAGGACACACAGACAATTTGAGATGTTTTTACCTATTGGTATTATCATTTATTTTACTTTTAGTATTATTATTATTTCCCTGTTTTTTCATTACCATTCAATATTACTTTCGTTCTTTATTTCAATTATTGTTTTTTTGTTTTTAATTATTTTATTTTTTTTGCATTTTAATATATTTTGTGGCTATATGCATTTTTAAATATATTTTTTCTGATTGCTTTTTGATTAGCTTAAGAGATGTAGTGGTCTGCTCATAATTTTGTCCTATGATATGTACTTTTTGTCCCTTTATGGGTTCCGTATTATTGCCCTCACTTGTATTGCTTCAAACCTATACAGTGATTACTTTGCCCTCTGACGGTGCCGTGACGTTCTGCGCATGCGCAATGACACGCATTGCGTCATGACGTCATTGTTATCTGTCTTGGATATGCATTGTCTGCTTGTTGTACTATTTGAATCACTATGTTGTTCTATGCATTGCCCACACTATTGTGTACCACACTGCCTGTATGGACAGTTTTGCCCTTAGACGGCGCCGGATTGATCTGCGCATGCGTGATGACGCGCATTGCGTCATGACGTCATCGTGCTTCCGTTTTTGGCGCAAAACTGCTTGCAGGTAAGAGGGTATTTAATGGATGTTACCACACTGTGTTTTATCCTTGAAAAAGAACGCTGTGACGTTCGAAACGCATTGGATGGGTCTTTTGTCACATTAAAGTGCCCTTTTAATTTATTTTTGATTCTGGGTACTTCCTGCTCCATTTTTGCTTGTGTGCTTTGTTCTCCATTTATTCCTGGTCTGGTTAATTAGTCTGATCCCAGCTGCCTCATCAAGTAGCTTTAAAAACCCCAGGCTGCACACACATGCAGCCTGTCTGAACCAGTGAGAGTACTGAAAGGCTGAAGGAGAGTTACTGCAATAAGGTCTGTCTTCAATATACATTTGTGATGAACTGTTTGCTGTACTGTTACGCTGGAATCTAAAAAGCCCTTGTTGGGAAAAGGGCCAAGCCCCGCTCAGGACTTATTTTCTGTTTTGTATGCTGTTTTTGTGTGTCATATTTTTAAGGCTCAATAAATAAACCTTTGCAAGAAACCCACGTGTGGTTGCATGTACCCTGAAACATATGGTGTCAGAAGTGGGACGTTGAGAGGAAAAATTGTTAAAAGAGTTTCTGTGCGAGCAGACGAGACAGCAGGGACTGTTAATGCAGGAGCAGGCTCAACCACAGGCTAGTTAATTGACGCCCTTGGTAATGCGGTATATATATCCACGCTGGACTGAACAAAAGGATACTGGCAAATACCTTTAGAGGAAAAGTCGAAGTGCAAAACAGCCTTTGCCACTCCCATGGGTTTATACCAGTTTGTGACAATGCCATTTGGACTGCATGGATCCCCAGCCACATTTCAGAGACTCATGGATAAAGTGCTGAGACCTCATAGGGCTTATGCCACAGCCTACCTAGATGACATTGTCATTTATAGTAAACACTGGCGGGCCCATCTAAATAGGCTGAAAGCGGTCCTCAAATCTCTAAGAGAGGCAGGGCTCACAGCCAACCCTAAGAAATGTGCCTAGGTAAGGCGGAAACCAAGTACTTAGGGTATGCAGTAGGAGGTGGAAAAGTAAGGCCACTAGCCGACAAGGTAGCTGCCCTGAAAGAAGTTCCGACCCCCCGAACAAAAACGCAGATACGCTCCCTGTTGGGTTTAGCTTGATACAATCGGAGGTTCATCCCCAACTACTCAGAAGTTGCAGCCCCACTAACAGACCTCACAAGAAAGTGTGCCACTACACAAGTGGTATGGTCAAGGGAGTGCCAGAGAGCCTTTGAGGAGGTAAAAAGGTGTCTATCAGAGGGTCCCGTCCTTAGAAGCCCAGAATTCGATAAGCCTTTTATCATGCAAACCGATGCCTCAGAGATAGGACTAGGGGCAGTGCTCTCAGAACAGTTTGAGGGAGTGGAACATCCAATCCTTTTTCTGAGTAGGAAATTGTTCCCAAGGGAAAAAAACTACTCAGAAATTGAGAAGGAGTGCCTCACAGTAAAGTGGGCAATCGAGGCCTTGAGGCATTACCTGGCGGGAGTCCATTTTACGTTGGTAACAGACTATGCTCCATTAAAGTGGTTAAATAATATGAAGGACTCCAATGCTAGGTTGACCAGGTGGTATATGGCCCTCCAACCCTTCTCGCTTGAGATTCAGCACAGGCCAGGAAAAGAAAATGCAAATGCTGATATCTTTTCTAGAGATGGGGTGGAAGGTCGGGCTTCAGCCATGCGTGGTTCCAGCCACACACTAACAGGGGAGGAATGTGACAGGGTGAATGAATCTCACCAGCCCTATGCCTGGCAGACCTATGTTTAGGTCTGCAGTGCAGCAGTGACAAGGTTAACATTCAGCTGGGAGGTCTGGTTAATTAGTCTGATCCCAGCTGCATCATCAAGTAGCTTTAAAAACCCCAGGCTGCACACACATGCAGCCTGTCTGATCCAGTGAGAGTACTGAAATGCTAAAGGAGAGTTACTGCAATAAGGTCTGTCTTCAATATACATTTGTGATGAACTGTTTGCTGTACTGTTACGCTGGAATCTAAGCTGCCCTTTTTGGGAAAAGGGCCATGCCTCGCTCAGGACTTATTTTCTGTATTGTATGCTGAAAAGAAGCTGTTTTGTTTTTGTGTGCCATATTTTTCAGGCTCAATAAATAAGCCTTTGCAAGAAACCCATGTGTGGTTGCATGTACCCTGCAACAGGCCACATGAGCAAAGTTGCCTGGCAGTGAATGGAGTTGATGGAGATGGAAGTCACTGGTGACGGATGTGATGTCACTGCTGGCCGAAGAGGCCATCAGTGTTGCCAGCTTCCATCAGGAGGAGTCAGCATTGGAGACACACACACCACCACCCCAACCCTTCCCCTTCCACGAGTGTGCCTCCGACAGTCACCGGAGAGGACACACACAACATTGAGTGATGCGCTGAACCCTCCCCCCTCCCCCGAATGATGTGATGCACCGAACCAGAAGTCTTCCTTCTTGATAAGCAGGTACTCAGAATAAATGGATGCTATCCTCTTCTGGCTCTAGCCTAGCTTACATCTACAGCTGCGGCCGCCTTTATCCTAATGTGGCCATATCGGCGCAACTCTGATAACTGCGGGCAGATCATTATGTTTATTTTTTTGTCCGGAGTGTATTGCGGTATTTTAGCGCTCGTAATATTAGCATTTTATTAGCGCTGTCTGCAATACTGCAATACCGTCTAAAAACTCAGGGGGACGTTTGCGAGCTGTTGTCTTCGAAGTCTAATACTTTAGCAGTTCAACCTACGTCAGTACACAGTCTGCGTGTGCGCGCGCAGTAATTGTAAATTTGCATATTTATACATGCATGTGCAATGCTGTATGTCTTATTTGAAAAGTGTTAAAATGCATAGGCGTGTGGTGTAACAGTATCACATTTAACAGTATCACATTTCGGCATATACAGCGCTCTCCCCTCGCTTGCCCCCGCACACACACAGGATAATTTACTGCACTGCAGTATTTCAACTTCTTATCTTATATACAGTACAGTACACCTCTCCCACACCAGTCCTTTGAATGTGTGTCTTTCTGGTTTCAATTACATTCCTGCTTGATATCTGATGATTACTGTGCATGTAAGTTCACCACTGCTAGCTTGCGAAGTTCAAGAGTGAGTGACCAAAAAATATATATATATTTTTTTTTCTCCTCATTTTTTATTTTCTCCATAAGCCTGCCTAAACCATCTTGATATTACGATATTCAATCTGTGCTGTAGCGTTTGACTGTGACACTGTGCGTTTGACTGCACATGGTTGATTTGTGTGCTTTTTATGTATTTGGGGGTGTGGGGATCAAATTATTATGATGACCTGCCTATTGAAAATATGCCATTTCTTTGAACTGCAGTACAGCTAATCCTTCATGCAGCTGTACCCTGTACCCCCCTCCCCCACGCACACACACAAGGCTCGCTCAAGCAAGGATTTGAACCTCTTATCGACATACACCTCTCCAGAGCCATTCCGTTTCTAAAGCTTGCCATTGTGTTTTAATCGTCCATCCCTAGCCGAGCATCACCTCTCTGCGCCTGCATGCCTAATTTTCCTATTGTTGGCTTTGAGTCACCTCTCTGTAATCCTTTTTGGGAAGGGAGCTAGCTGATGATTACTGCGCGTGACTCACCCATCCACCACCCCAACCCTTTGAGGCTTTGTTTACGGTAACGCTTTTGATAATCCCTTCTCGAATTTGATATGTAAATCTGATGTGCACAGCACTGTGAAATTGAGAGTTAAAAAAAACATTATCTGATTCATGTTGTTGATGCAGTAAATTACCACTTTTT
>NC_134485.1:144479139-144491639 GCF_040206685.1 Ascaphus truei | reverse complement strand
TCGTGCATGCGTGGACTCGGAAAGGTAAACAAACACATGGTTTAGCGCAAAAGTAATATGTCCCAGGCAGAGGCATGTGAATAACTGAACAAATGATCAGTGCACATGTCAACTTGTTCTAAATATACCCACTAAAGTACTTATAGTCCACAGAACTATGGGCATTATACACAGTACCCCAAATATCTACCACTTAAAGATAAAGCAGTGATTAATACATTTCTAAGTACAGGGTGCCGGAATAAACAAGGGTAAAGAAGAAAAATTACCAACTTGAATACCAAATGAGAAGGGTGGAAGCACAAAAAAAATACAAGTGAAACAGAAAAAAGAGACATGCACAGTAAAACATGGAAGAAATAGTCAACAGACATGCCAAAAATAATAAAAACATAAAAAACAACCCAGTTTCAAGTCCTCATTAAGGCCACAGGGTGCCACATTTCTCAATTCAAAAATCAACTGTGCTCCTTGTTGTAATAGGAGCTTGCCTCTATCACCACCCCCGGGAGTGTAGCCATAGAGTGTCTAAATTCCTTAAAGTGCCTAGCCACAGGGAGGCACTTCAAGTCCTGGTCATCTGAGGTACTTTGTAGCGCCTTCCTAATAGTGGAGCGATGGATGGTTTTGCCAGTGTAAAATAGCCCACATGGGCACTTGAGGAAATACAGTATGTTCTTGGATTTGCAGTTCAACACTTATTTGATTTTGATAGGTACCCCACTGTGTAGGTGATTGTATGTTGGACATTGTTGTACAAACTGACAGTTAGTGCAGCCATGGCATCTATAGGATCCAGGTTTCCTAGCTAGCCATGTGTTAGATTGGACATACTTCTCCATGGGGTCAGAGCTAGTAACAAGATCACCTACCAAGGGGCCACGTCGGTAACTTTTTATCCGTAGGTTCACGAAATAGTTTTGTGGCTAACACTCCCCCAGATTTGTATACCACCGTGTCTAGAAATGATATTTCTGGAATCTGGAATCGGATTCAAAATCTCGACAAAATCTCCCCGCCTTCTCCCCCTCGCTTAAATTTTTTTTTCATTTTTTTTCAGGCACTTGTAGGATTAGCTTGAATTATAAGTCATGTTGTTTTATCAGCCTTGAGAGTGCTCCTAAGTGAATTTCTTTCGACATGATGTCTCTTTCAACCCTCCCCCCCCCTTCTTTTTTTTGCATGCTCCTCCTCTGTATTATTACTACTCCTTCATGAAAGGAGTAGCAATCACATTAAGCCGCTATGTGGTAATCAGTGAGCGGGGGAAAAAGGGTTTATAAGACTGCATACAAAATGTACCCATTTTGTGAAATGTTTTGCCATATTTTTTAGTTGTATTCGATTGTTTCGCACATTAACAGAAGATATGCATTACCCCCAAAAACTGTGAATACAGTATATGATTAGATTAACTGGAGTCAGGAAGGAACTTTTTTTTTCCCTTTAAGAATCATCATTGGATGATGATTCACTGGGGGTTTTGTTTACCTTCCTCTGGATCAATATACAGTAAATACAAATATAGGATAAGTATCTGTCGTCTAAATTTAGCATAGGTTGATGGACATCTACTGTGCAATTGTGTAACTACCTGTCTTCTATTTTTTTTTTTAGGGTTATTTAATGCCTTTGATGAAAATCGTGATAATCACATAGACTTCAAGGAAATATCATGTGGACTGTCTGCATGTTGCAGGGGACCTTTGGCAGAGAGACAAAAATGTAAATTTGCAAAGTATTGTTACATGAATTACACACAAACTTTTTATAATTGCAAATTCACTGACTGATTTCTTGTTCTTTTTGGGGGAAAGAATTTTAACATATCCATACTATAGGAGTAGTGGTCTACTGGTAATGTCATTGTCTTTGGAGCAGGTTATCTTGGTTCAAGTTCCAGCATCCTTGGATGGGTCACTTTGTCCTTCGCTAATAAGATCATAAACTATACAGTCAGGAATCACTGGACCATGAAACCTATAGCTAGAGAAGGTCCACTGCCATTACACCTCATTATAGGGAGAAGCTTGTGGGGAGCGCAGATGTCACCATATGTGGGAAAAGAAATATAAATATAGTGTAGTATGTTCTATAGATTCAACAGTCAATTAAAAGAGTCACGATTGGGAACTCACACTTTCCCAGTTAAAGATCAGCAGTGGAGATAGTAATGCAGACTTGATCAGTGTGGAGTATCAGGAATCAGCAGCATAATCCCTCAATGTGAAAAGATAACACACTTAGTGCAACATTGCATGTTCCAGTATATTATTTATCAGAGGCAATAGGTATTGCACTTACATTAGGCACTTTGTGCATAGACACGTAACAATAGTGATGCGCAGCTTGTGTATGCCTCCAGACCGGAAGTGACGCGATGCTACCTTGGGAGCAGGGCTGGAGGCATACACAAGCTGCGCATCACTATTGTTACGTGTCTATGCACAAAGTGCCTAATGTAAGTGCAATACCTATTGCCTCTGATAAATAATATACTGGAACATGCAATGTTGCACTAAGTGTGTTATCTTTTCACATTGAGGGATTATGCTGCGATTCCTGATACTCCACACTGATCAAGTCTGCATTACTATCTCCATTGCTGATCTTTAACTGTGAAAGTGTGAGTTCCCAATCGTGACTCTTTTAATTGACTGTTGAATCTATAGAACATACTACACTATATTTATATTTCTTTTCCCACATATGGTGACATCTGCGCTCCCCACAAGCTTCTCCCTACAATCCACAACAGGAGGAATTGGATCTTCTCCACAGAGGGTTGAGCAGCGAAGTTAACTTCAATATATATATTTTATTTATTATTATTTTTATTATTAATGAGCACTTTTTTATAAAAGGTTTTTATAAGGTCTATTATTCACATTTATTGCACCTCTATTAGAAGCGCCTCACATTTTCTTTTTTACATTACACCTCATTACTCAGGACTCAGAACCATCCAACATTATACAAATATACACTCAGTGCTACCATTAATAAATCAATTTTACATTCTTCAATCACGAATCAAAGGGATTCGTGAAGGGATCTTCCTGATTGATAGATTGGCAGGGACCTATCCACTGGTTGGAAACAACTAATCTAAGCCCCAGTATAGACCAGTAGTCTCTTTTGGTGTTTCCTGATGAATATGAATAAATGATTAGGCAAATAAGGGATTATCCAAAATAATGTTTGGATTACAAACTATATATGAATTGAAAAGCAGTAAAGGGCTTGTGCATTGAGGGGCTTGTGCATTGAGCAGTAAGGGGCATGTGCATCATTTGTCTTAACATCTGTCAATGTTTTCTTATTTAGTCCAACTGTGTAAAATATAGGAAAGTTCTTTATTGAGTTTCTTATATTTAATGTAGGTTTGTTAGGTGAGTTAAACGCATTGTTGAAAGGATGCAGGTATTGATGCATCATAATTATTAATTACTAGCTTCAGTACTTCTGTTGTGCCATATGCCCTATTGCCATTCGTGGTACATATAAATTAATATGTTGATGCCAATAGATGCATACAAAATTACACTCCCAGCAACAAATTAATAGGCAATGCTACTGTAACGAGTACTCACCACAAACAGGTCGGGACCGCGAGGCTGAGGTGGGGATAGTGATATACACCGACCTACAAACGCGTAACCGCGTCCGGAGTGCAGACTAGAGGTCGTGTAGCCGGGTCAGGGAAGGAGAGGTCAGAATAGTCGTGATACTTGCCGTGGTCTAGGATTGGAGAAGTCAAATGGTCGTTGTGTGTAGCCGGGGTCCAGGAGTAGAGATAGTGGGAGTCCAAATACAAGCCAAGGTCAGGGGTCAGAGAAGGCACCAGTCCGGTACAAGCTGAGGTCAAAGGTAAAAGAAAATCAAGGCAAAATGCAAGAGCAACAGCAGGGCAGCAGGATGCTTGAGGCAAGCACTTGAAACATAAACAGAAGTTTATGCTCAGTCAATTTGCCTCAGGGTTGGCTGAGCATATAAGGAGCAAAGCCAATGGGAAGGCTTGCAGGCAATGAGTCATCACACATTCTGTCCACTGGTAAACCGGGGTGGAGTGCACCACAGGTGAGGAGTAGTTGCTGATAGCATTATCCCCTCGAGTGCCCCTGGTATCGCGACGCCGGCGTGAAGTGGAGACAAGAACGTCCTCCGTTGCGTCACGGGATGCGGGGCGGAGCCTAGGTCTTGTCCCAGCAGGAGTACTGCGGCGCTTGCGTGCAGCGTCACCCAATGCGTCACAGGGGCGGGACCGAGGTCCAATCATCAAAGCTACATTGTACCTTTGCACCGCCAGAAAGCGTCTTACTTATTTGCTGTAGAAAATGTCTATTAATGTTTAGAACATGGTGTTCAGCCTCCTAACTCTCTCCTCTTTTAATCAGTTTGTTTCAAGGTATTTGATATTGATCGTGATGGTGTTTTGTCCCGCACTGAACTGGAAGAGATGGTTCTTGCACTTCTGGAGGTTTGGAAGGATAACCGCACTGATGCCATACCTGTAAGACCTACATCTCATAGATTCTCGTCTATGTGGTAGATGGACAGCGATATTACCTTTTCAAATTCTCGTTGAGGGGTAGCAGAATAACTTCTAACTTTTAAGAGTGTTTTGAACTTATCAAGTGTTCATTCCAACTCCAAAAAGTTTTTAAAAAAAAGCCATTACAGCTAGTGGAAACTGGATGAAAACATTTCAGTATGTTTATAGCTCTAATGTATGGTTAGTTTTTGGATTTTAAAATTAGGCATTCCAAACTCTGAAAATTCCATTGATTTCTCTGAAGGTCTGTAGAGGATTGTATTTAGGATTCCAAGGGCATTGCAGCACTTCAAATAAACCATAATGTTTTCTCATATCTGTTCACTTTTTTTTATTTTATTTACTGTTTACTAACAACCTCCTTACTTTGTGTTTTAAAAGGAGTTGAACTTGAATCTGTCTGATATCATAGATAATATGCTGAATTCCCACGATACGACAAAGGTAAGCTATCTAAATATAGTGCATTGTTTGGTGGCCTTATTGGTTAATAGAGAAAGTAACTCTGTTATTTTACATGAACAGTTAGGTAATTATTTACAAAGCAGTGATATGCCATAAGACACCTTTTGGCCTTGTAAAAACGTGTGCAGAGTGACGCAATGGAGACTGTTTAAAGTGAAACTAAAATTAGGCTTTATTGTGCATGTCCCTTTAACACAGCAAAAATATTCAAAATAAGCCAAAGAAAAAACTACTCCGCTTTGGAGGATATCTACACGTAGTCCAGCTGGGTGGTTAGCCAAGCTAATTACCATATATATATATATATATATATATATATATATATATATATATATATATACACAGATATATATATATATATATATACACAGATATATATATATATATATATACACAGATATATAACAGTCCCATAAGAAAGTCTTATCTGTATCTTGTAGCTGTATGGGAAGGCCTCTCTGCTCTTCTGGGTCCGCACCCTTGTGTGCTATAGCAATATCAGGATCCAGGTTTAGAAATCTTGTCCCCTTTGTCTTGCTGTCATCCTGCAGTCTCTTTGCAGCTCAAGACATCTGTTTGTTCCCCAGGTCAGCCCAGTTGTGGACAAGGGAACACTCTGGTTTGTCCTTCCTGGGTCAGCTCCAATTGTGCGCTCAGGAATCCTCCTTCCTGGGTCTCACATAACACTATTTCACAGAGCTCTGATTAGGCAGGTGGAGTTGGGTTATTGCTGGTGTGCAATTAACCAGCACACTGCTGGATTAGAGGCATGTTTCTTAACAGGGATAAGTCCCTGTACTGAACGTACAGGCCTATGTACTGAAAGGTGTTTTCCCAGAGCTAAACAGTGTCTTATGGATCATGCTTACATATGCTTACTGCCTTGTAAATATGGTCTTAAGTATTTTTGTTTCTTTCATCTAAAGAAGAGATCTTCTAAAAGGACAATGAAGATCAACATAAAATATTGTAAAGAAAAGGTGTAAATGTATTAAGTAAAATGTGCAAATAATTACAGTATTATCAGATCTCTATATTGTAAAATGACATTGCAATATTGAACATTTAAATAAAAACATTTGTAAAGAAAATGTGCCAACAGTGCCATTTTATATTCTTTCCATTACTCATTAAAAAACGTAAATAAGCATTTAATCATGCAAGCCCCACATTGATTACCTTTACAGCAAACAATAAATGCAATTTTAAATGTGGTCAAAAACAAATATCACCATAGTGCTACTACATAGAAAGAAAAGACTGAAAAAAAATAAACTTTAACATTGGATGATGCATCCTACTGAGCAGATGCCAAGAGAAACTGAAAATTGACCAGTGCCATCTCATCTCAGTAAATTAGGTAAAATAAATTAGAATCCCTTGTGTGATCATTACCTTCCATCTTTACAATGATGCATTTTGCCATCTCTGGGTAGCAAAACTTTTTGGTAATACAAACACACATTCACAGTATGTCATACTTGATTAAGGCTTTTTCAAGTTGTGTGCAATAATTCCTCAAACACAGTAGACTGATAACCAAGCCCACAGCTTTCCACTATGATTATGTGAAAAATAAGTAGGTTCAGAAATTCAAATCTTACAGCAGAGCGGCAGACATTTCTTGTATTAGTTATTTGTTATGGGCACCATTGAAGAATTAGACTGCCGTGAACATGTATAGTTAGAACATTGCATTCATATATAGAGTAAT
This sequence comes from Ascaphus truei, assembly GCF_040206685.1. Taxonomy (NCBI): domain Eukaryota; kingdom Metazoa; phylum Chordata; class Amphibia; order Anura; family Ascaphidae; genus Ascaphus; species Ascaphus truei. Next base: position 144,484,905 of record NC_134485.1, on the reverse strand, counting down.
ACACAAATTGGTATTGGTTAGTAAATTACTGAATAGATGTATATTCTTGAGGTTCACCTGGCTTGATCCTTAAGATGAAAGCTCCCCTCCTGTTATGTGTATTGGAGAGTTTTTCCCACAACACAAGTGTATTCTGTGATTTTTGGATTTCTCCCTAACTCACTATGGTTCACTAGTTAGTCAGTAAAATGATTGAATTTGTATTTATATCCACATACATGCAAGGGGGATTTACATTTAATTATATTAGAAAACATAAAGCAAGCGTTGAGAAATATTTTTGGGCATACGGTGTATGAACCTTGTGAACGAACATTCCCTCTATTGGACACCCAAATGCGTTATATAATATACCTACATATAAAAGCTATTTTTAAAAAGCACTACGTAATAATGCCTGTTGTCTTAGCAACATTATGCAGTTGTTAACTGCAGAATGACAAGTCAGATATATATAGCAAACACATTTTTATTCATTCTGTACTTGCAGTACCTCACTTGGAAGGCGACATCAGTTTGAATTTCAAAATATTTGGACAGGATACAAAAACGGATCTTATTTGAAATCCTAATACTTTTATTTCTTCTTAAAACATAGCTTACTATTCATAGCCAGTAGTTAATATATCAGAAATCCACCTCTCAAAGTTGTTTAAAAAATAGTTTTTAGCTGGTAAGGGAGGATAATGTGGTTTAGCACGTGTTACATAGATCTGTAACTGGTTCTTGTACTCATGCCTCAGGAATATTGTTTGTAGTGCAGGGTTCTACTAGCTATATTGTACTTGGAGAACTGTAGGTTCACTTAGGTTGTGATTCCTTTTAATAATCGAACATGTTATGGTTGAACACACATATCAAAGGGGTCAAGGTTGACATGCTTCTCTTCTAACACTGGTACATTATTTTCCATAAATGATGATCAAATTATTTATGGTAACCCTCCATGTGCGTTCTCCGTAAATTACATTGCTTCATCTTTTATAAGGTAAGGAGAGATGCGTTGTGGAGGCCAGCGGCAGGATGTTCAATACGTCTCTAGTGATTCCGTGTCATTGATCTCGATTTAGGGCGGCTTTTCGGGCTTCGGCTACTGTGAAGTGGCGCGGTTTGAGATCTTGCGCCACCTGTTTCGACCACGTTTTCTTTGGAGCATTTCGGTCAACTTTCAAGCCTATGGGTCGTGTGGTGTTAAGGCACTGGTGTGGTAGTCTGGTGATGTCCATACGGTAGACGTGGCCAAACCACCTAAGTCTTTGTCGCTTAATGTACTGGTCGATTGTGGATTGGTTTTGACAGGCTAACTGTACATCTTCATTTTTCCATTGGTCTTGTAGCGTAATATGGAGTATGTTACGTAGACATCTTAGTTGGAATCGTTCAAGTAGGTTCATATTGCTTTTGAGTAGTGTCAATGTTTCTGAGCCAAACAGTAAAATGGTGCGTATTGAGGCATTAAAAATTCGCAATTTTGTTACATTTGTCACGTCCTGTTGGTTCCACAAGCATTTCTTTAAGGAGGCGAACGCTGCAGTGGCGCTACCGATGCAGCTTTTTATGTCGTTCGTAGCTGCTATGCTTTTGCTATCAATAATAGACCTTAGGTATTTAAACCCTCCATGTGATTATTAACATTCAATTGTTCCTCGTGAAGGAAAAGTATCTTGATGATATTAGGAGTTTGACATATCGTGATAAAGGCAGATTGACAGCTACTTCTTATGACGGTGTCTTAAGCACAAGAAGATTAACTGTCCTTCGAATCAGAACATTAATCCAACATCTGCACGTTCAGGAAAAAAACACCTGTAAGAGGGAAGAATGAGGGAGGAATGGCTATTTTAGTAAGCTGTGCTACAGTATGTTGTAATACACGGTATGATTCTCATGGCAAAGCACGGCTTGGTAATAATGACCCTAAACCTCGTTTACTTAATTACAGTAAAAATGTATGTTGAAATTCCCCCACACATTCCAGATAAGTGGGGATATTAAAATGATTTATTGTCTGGTGAATTGCATCATAGGTTCAGATTAAACTTTACACTTTTACAACTTTCTGAGCCATTTTGAGTGTACTGTGTGTTTGAAAGTCATGCAAGAGATTCTACTGAGTTGTAATAAGATTGACTGCACTAAGAAGAATTGATTATCATAATTGATAATTGAATTATTTTATCATATAAATTTCCTTGATCTATTTTGAATTTTATAGACCTAGGATTCTGCTAGTGTGTTTTCACCACTAGATATCCCCATTTGGGGCCATATGAGTGCCCTTTGGCTTTTATATATTTAGTAATAATTTCCTGGCAATTATTGTACCTAATATCCACATCCATAATTAAGTCTTATTGTTTGTATGGTTTATGATGTAAATATTATTCAGGCTAATTTCTGCCATATTGTATATTACAGAGTGGACACCTTACTTTGGAGGATTATCAGATATGGAGTGTTAAAAGTGCTCTTGCCAATGAATTTTTAAACCTCCTTTTTCAGGTAAGATATTTTATTTCAGATCTTCTGGAAATTACTCCCAACACTTTTCCAACAGAGGTGTATGTTTTGTGTGAATTGAAAAAGCATTTACATTTACTAAATGAGGGAAATGGCAGGCTGTCACAAAATAGGAAATGCAGAATGTATCAGCACATTCTGAAATGATCCCTATGAGGACACAACATTGATATGATTTCCTAATGCATTTTGGCTTTACTTACACTATTTTGCCTATGGTTTTTTTTTTCTCATTTGAATTCATACCACCTTTATACAGCGTTTTACAGTTTCACTATTGAGCTTAAATGGCTTTGGATGATTTTACAATGGAATGCCTTTCATCTTGACCTATATTAATATATTAACTGTGTGCAGTGGAGATATAGTTTTGTTACAAAGATGAATATGTTCCCTGTATTTTAAACTGCTTCTGAAATGGTAAATATAATTCACACAATACTGAAAGTAATGTTTTACTTTATTTGACATAATAGATACATCCAACTTTGTTCAAATAGTTTGAATTCTATGTATCCACATAACAAAGTCAAGAAGATTATCAGGTTTACCATTGTCTTTATGAAGTCAAGGTGTATTTTTGAATGACCATAGGCAATACTGTTCCCAGAAGTTGCTACGTTGTAGAAGAAATGAGAATACATTATTTTCTCCCAGCATTTTCCTCTTGTGATAACTTTTAAGTTGAATTGTATGAATTTACCACAGTTTTAGAAACACACACACACACACATACACACACACACACACACACACACACACACACACACACACACACACACACACACACACACGTAGTCCTCGCTATCCAACGTTTCATTTTACAACGAATGGCATATCCAACGCATTACAATGCCTCCCTATGGGCCGTTTTTCGACGTCCGAATGTGTTATCCGACGCCTGAATGCGTTACGAACGCTCACCGCCACTGATTAACATGGGACCCGCTTTACAACGGTTTCACTATCCAATGCTACTTCCAGAACGGATTCCGTTAAATAACCGAGGACTGCCTGTATACACACAAACACACACACGTATTAGCTATGGAGTCACTGGAAGTGAACAAGTACTTGAAAAGACAATTGGCATGTCTTATCAATCACGTTGAATATAACATACAATATTTTACATTCCCATACAGTGTGTTTAAATTCCTAAGCACTATTATAACATTACATTCTTCAGGTATTTTAAAAAGAAAACTAAACAAAAAAGTTCAGTCCAAAAGGGAATGGTAAATCAGTGATAAGAACAATGTATTCAATAATCAATATAAGATTAGGCAAGTTGAATAATAGGTCATCTTCTGTAATTAGGAAAATATTTAATACCATTTCCTGAACCAGAGTAGAGCATTACTTTGGCAACATCCATTCCCCTTCTTGTGAATGGTGATGCTGTAATAGTATAAGGAAAAGAACACAGCTGTGTTTTGATCATTGGTTAATCGGTCAACTCATTGCAAATGTTCTCTTGTCGGTGCCACTCTGAAATAGGAACCGAAATCAATCAGTCACATGCTATTAACCACGGTTGGTAGGTCAATCTAGCAGATGGCAATCAGCTAGATGGTATTAAGTAAGTAATGAGTACTAAAAATTAGCCCTTTGGAGCCTGTACATGTTCCCTTAAAGCACCAGTTCCATTTGGTAAGGGACAGTGGCGTAATTAAATTTTTTGGGCCGCCCTGCAAACATTGTGAAAGGGCCACCTAAACAAAAAATAAATGTACTATAGTTTCCACCGGGGTCCCAAAGTCAGCGGCTTTAGACGTTTCAAGATGAAGGCACGTTCATACGTTGAGAGTGCTAGTTGCGCCTCGGTGACCTGATCAATTCAGAAGACATTTTATATAAATGAATAGGTCATTTTGAAATGTAATCACTCCTTGAATAGGGTTGTCAGTATGACGTCATATTACCCCTGCAGCTCCTTAAAAAATATATAAAATCACTGATTGGGTACATATTGTCTTTCTAAAATTACTGATTGAGCTCGTACAGTATGTCATGCTGTTTAAGTAAGTTGCTAATATATTTTCACTTTTAGAATAACTTGATTTATTTTATGGTGCATGATAAAATCGACCCATTTCTTAATTTATTTTCTTTCCTTGGTAACGCCATGTTTCTTCTCTCAGCGATATACAGCATGTGCTTGTATTCACTTGTATGTCCGTTGTAACGTCCTATCAGATACCTGCTGTATAACAAGTGTAAGCAGCACAACTTCTTATGCCCACTGTACTTTTCGGTATGCCAACCACTGGAAGTAAAATGAAGTGCCGTAGTAGTACTAGGATAATCCTACAACATTAAATGTTTATGGATTTAAAAATATCTAGTGTAATCATGATTCAAAGAGGCACATTCTTTTTGATGCTGAAGAAGACACATGAACTTTTTATATTGGCATTTTAAAATAGAAAGCTGAGACTTGAGGGTATAAATAATGCAAATTTGTTACGTTTTGGGCATTGTGCAGCTCGTGCCTAAAATAGCCTTTTTTGTAGTTGATGTGGAATCCTCCTGTTATGATAGTTATGAAACAACTTGCTGTGAGCATGTATTGCTGGAATGTCAGACCTGTAACTTTTCTATGATTCTGTCAATTTCTTAGGTGTGTCATATAGTCTTGGGTTTAAGACCAGCCACACCAGAAGAAGAAGGGCAAATCATCAGGTATGCCTTTATTGATGCATCCTGTGAGATAAAATGTTTGTGCGGATATAGATATAGATATATAGATATAGATATAGATAGATGGTATTTTTTTTTGTGTCTACAGGGGCTGGTTAGAAAGAGAGAGTCGATATGGCCTGCAGCTTGGACACAACTGGTTTCTTATCTCCATGCTATGGTGGCAACAATGGAAGGAATATGTAAAATATGTAAGTATTCTTAATCCCTTTAGTTACATAGTCATTTGGTGTTCCTTGTTTTGCTTTTAGGAAGACTGTGGATTCATTAATCACTAGAACGATAACAATTCTATCAATTCATATATTTTGATATTAACAACATAGTAGTTCCCAGCACTCAAAAATGTAATAAACAGAACATCTGCAAATAAAGAGCTTTAATGTGCCAGTATATCCTAAGATGGGAATATACACAATGATAGATGTGGAAGTAGTGATAACAAGGAAGTAATAATTACTCCAGGTGTGAAAAGACAACTAATGGGGAAAGGTACATCGGAGTATAAGGGATGGGGAATAAAGACAAGGGGAGGAAAAGCAA